>NC_012877.2:38015799-38279082 GCF_000003195.3 Sorghum bicolor | reverse complement strand
ATCTTAATCGGTAGTCTTTGTTCTTGTATTCGCCTCGTCATCACTTTCAGTTGCCACCACACATTTGTTTTCCTTATAATCTACAGCAGAGGAATTCATAAGAGCTTCGGTGGTTAGAGAGGTGAGTTGTGAGGGCCACCAAATTTTCATATTCCACAAATACAAATTATTTGTATTCAGTTAACCTTACAGGAAGATGGGTGATGGAATAGAGGATTGTGTCACTTTGGCACAATTTAATGAACTCCGACAAAGCATAGAAGAAAAGCAAGATAGGTTGACACAAGATGTTCAGAACCTTATGACTGAAATCAGAAGGCGTCGCCAACCTCATGATGGAGCAAGCAACCATGGTGAAGATGGAGATATGAGTGATAGAAGTGCTGCTAGTAGAAGCTCAAGGGAACAAGGAAGGAGGAACCGAGGTAGAGGAAGAGGTCAAGGTCGAAGAAATCATGATGATGAAGAATTTGAAAAAGAGGATGATGATGATCATTCTCAATATCGATATGGTCGCCGACATTGTAGAAGAGGCAATCATGAGGAGAGGCTAGGAAAACTGAAGTTTACCATGCCAAAGTTTGATGGTGGGTCTGATCCTGAAGCTTATTTCACTTGGGAGCTGAAAGTGGATAAAATCTTTCGCTTGCATAATTATTCTACAGAGAAGAATCTGGCAATGACATCTCTGGAGTTTGAAGGATATGCTCTGATATGGTGGGAGCAGCTCCTCAGTGATCGTGA
This sequence comes from Sorghum bicolor, assembly GCF_000003195.3. Taxonomy (NCBI): domain Eukaryota; kingdom Viridiplantae; phylum Streptophyta; class Magnoliopsida; order Poales; family Poaceae; genus Sorghum; species Sorghum bicolor. The sequence goes on along the minus strand of NC_012877.2, from coordinate 38,278,338 downwards.
AGAAGATGGAAGACATCCTATTGCAACTTGGGATGAAATGAAGAGAGAAATGAGAAGTCGTTTTGTGCCGAAGCACTATCCGTGTGATCTTTTTGATAAATTGCAGAATTTGAAGCAAGGAAGTCTCTCTGTTGAAGAGTATTATAAGGAGATGGAGAAATCTATGATTAGAGCTAATGTGTATGAAGATGAAGAGCAAACTATTGCACGTTTTATGGCTGGGCTGCATCGCAATATTCAGCGCATTGTTGAGTTTCAGCCATACCGTCATCTTATTGATTTAGTACATCAAGCAACCAAAACTGAACGTCAATTGCAGCAAGATGCTAAGAGCAGCAAGTCCTTGTCCTTTGGTATGAGGAACTTCTCTGGAGGAAGCAAATCAATCACTATGTTTTCTGCTGAACCATCCATGGTGAAAGGCTCAAGTGGAGGCTCACGATCTAATTTTCAGGGTACTTTTAGTGGAAAGAACACTGCTGTCCCAAGTTCAAAACCAGCAGCATCAAACAATACTTCAGTGGGTTCCACTTTCCAAGAGTAGTGGAATTCAGTGGTTCAAGTGTGGAGGCCGTGGACATGTATCAAGAGAGTGTCCAAATAATCGTGTGGTCATTGTGAATGATAGTGGAGAAATTGAATCAGCCAGTGAAGAGCAAGCTGAGGAAGAACATGTTGATGAGGCCCATCAAGATGAGGAACATATTGGCTGTGAATTTGAGCATGGTGCTGCTCTTGTGGTGACTCAAATCGTGAGTGTTCAAATGAAAGAAGCTGAAAATGGGCAGCGACATAATTTATTTCAAACCAGAGCAAAGGTACATGATAAGGTGGTGAAGGTGATTATTGATGGAGGAAGCTGAAATAATCTTGCTAGTCATGAGATGACTGATAAACTTGGCCTGAAGCTGCTACGACACCCTCATCCATACATGTACAGTGGCTGAATGATTTTGGAGATGTCAAGATTGGATATAAAAAGAAAGTTCCGTTCAAGATTGGTGAATATGTTGACATAGTGGAGTGTGATGTGGCACCTATGTCGGTGTGTCACTTGCTGCTTGGAAGACCATGGCTAGGGGGACCCACCTGGGGTGCGACCGCACCCTGGTGCGGGCGCACCCCTAGAGGCGACAAACCGGGCCCATCTTTCTCAGGCGGTTGCATGCTGCCATGCATAGGACGGTTTCACCTACTACCAAATTTAGATGCGACAAACCATCCTAGTTCCACTATAAAAAGAGAGGCTCTCCCCCCTTTTCAACACACACATCATTTGGAGTCAATTTACCTCACACCTCTCACTTGTATCTTTAGTCTAGATTAGTAGTAGAGCAAGGCAAGAGCTAGCAAGGAGAGCTTGTCTCCTTGGAAGAAAGGATCTTTTTGGTATGAATAATATTCAATCTTCTACCATGAGCAAGTTCTATTCATCTTTATATGATTATGCATATGAACTAGAGTATGATTGTGTTCTTATCATGTTCATAGTATATGAACTAGTTCTTAGTTCTTGTGCTATGTTCTTGATATGTTCATCATTGTTCTTCATTATTCATCAGATTAGTATGATTAGGATTAGAATTAGGAATGGGATGATGGTTCACTATGCTGTGATGGTTGCCCTTAGCCTAGCCTATCACTTCGAAGGGGTGGGGCCCGCGAGGGTTAGGAGTTGTTTCCAGTTACATGAACATGGTGTTCAGGTATGTGGAAATCAGTGGATGTGCAGGTATCTTTCGGGTAGAGCGGTAGGTGGCAGTTGTTGACGGTCCTTAAGTATCAAATTTAATCATCAAATAAATAAAGAAAAGGATCCAAATGCAACCAACACCTAGACTTAGGGTTTTATCTGACATAATTCCACGAGTTTTGGTGTTTGTCTATTTCTGCAGGGGGTTATCAGGAAATATGGAGGAAAGGCCCACACGTTGGGTTTACATAGAGATATTAATGTGTCGCGCAATTTTCTATCATCTAGAAGACTCCAGAAGCCACGAGAACGAACGGGAAGCCGAGCGGGCTCGGGGACAGGGCGCCCGCCCTGCTACAGGAGCCAATCAAGCTCCGCCTCGCGGATTATGCTCCACCGACATAAAGGATTAAGGAAAACCATGCGATTAAGGTCGGTTTGATCCGATGGCCCACATTTATTTGGAGGGGCTATATAAGCAAGCCCCCTGGCCCCTGGAGGAGGCACCCCTTGATCCTCATTCATTATTCATAGACAAAGCAAAAGCTAGGGTTTGGAGATGAGAGCTCTCCTCTCTTCTCTAAACTAGAGTAGATCTAGATAGTAGCGAGATGGAGAGCGAGGGTGGATTGGAGGAGAGGCCAGCCTGTCGGTTCTTCCTCCGGTTGTACTTCGCCATGATCAAGCTCTAATCAAGCTTGCTCATGGGATGACTCTGGTAATCTACTTCTATTTCATTATGCAATTACTATTCATGTATGTTCTGGTTCGCAACTCTTTTGAGTACTTTTAATCTATAGGACCCTATAGGTTAGAGTTGTAGTATAGGTGTAAGCGTGGTGCTTAGACCTAGATTACTTGTGCATATCCCCTGTCTAGCTGGATCGTGTGGTAGGCCACGTAGGTGACAGTTACATTGGTCCCCTGTAGTCCACCTCCCGTTAGCAGGACTGGTAGGGTTTATCGGCCTATGGATAAGCATCCTTTGTGGTGTATTCTTATCACGTGGTTCATCCCAGACATAGACATACCCCTTTGAAGTAGAGAAACCATAGTTATCCTCTTTATTCTCCTACCACCACCCACATACTAGATTGCTCTACTCTCTATTCCCATATTATCACCCATTGTTATCTTACCTTTAATATTGTTCTTATTCAATTCTACCATCTTTCCTATTTACACCTACCTATCTATCTAGGTTAAGTTTGAGCGTAGATCAGATCTCCCATTTCCCTGTGGATACGATAAAACCTTTAACCGGGTAAAAGCTACAACCGTATCCGTGCGCTTGCGGATTTATCTGTGTGCGTATAAATACCATAGTACACTCTAGTGCCATGCTGGGGATGACAACCTAGTATTCAAGTGGTGTTAGCAAGTGTCAACAGTAGGGTAGTGACGGCTTTGTCATCCTTTGCATTCCCCCACGATCAGGTATTCCGATAGGAGTTCTGTAAAGTCTCTATTGGCTGGGTATCCAGCTACGGGGATCTCCCCTCATCTCAGGCTTAGTTCTAACTCTATTTATTGCTAATTAGATGATCCACTAACAGTTCTATGCATAGTTATATGTGACCCATGCCCGCTCAAGTAGATTTATTTCTTTATTCTTTATTTATTATTTCTCTTCTATTTTATCCTTGAGGTTGATCCAATGTGTGTCCACTATCTTGAATACATGTTTATTCCTGTTTACTCTATGTCTACCAAGCATTCAATAAGTAATCATGTTTACACCATGTTTGACCCCTTTGCCTTCCTATAGGAATTATAAATTCGACACCCTTGAATACTCACGGGTTGAAATGCTGCAATGACAGTTCTGTCTGCTCGCAGTTATATTACTTCTTCATTCATGAACTATCGATTAGCGTAGCTAAGTATCGTTACTTAAGATTGTAATCCTTGTGCACTTTCGAGTGTAGTGCCACACCTTTGCATGTGGCAAGTAAGGATGGTTAGGAAGGCCAATCCGGCATTCCTAATTATTGTTACCAGACTGCACTGCTAAGGCCGGCGACCTCGAGTTGCCTTGTGTTATCTCTCTGATGTAGTGATAGTTATGGTATGCCAACACCCAACATTTCTGGTGCCATTGCTAAGGATGGATCTATGGTCTATTTTTAGTAGTGACGCTAAGAAATGCCAACAAGCATTTCTGGCGCCGTTGTCGGGGAAGGCAAAAATCATACTAGCATAAACATTGATTGCATAATAAGCATTGGTAGCCATAGATTAAGCAGGATAACTTTACTGTTTTCTTCCTCTTTTTATTGGAATGAAAACAGGATAGTGTATGAGCGGTTTCAACTTGCTGGCAAACTTCCACAGTGATCCAGAAACACTCGTAAGGAAGAGAAGGGTTCGTACCGTCTCTTCTTCTACTATGCAACCAGCAAGCGAATCAACTGTTCCAGCACTAACCGCACCAATCGTGATGGCCAAGACACTCCGTGACTACTCCACTCCCAGTGTTGCCAACGTGCCGATTGGGCCTGCTGTCAATATGGGGAATGGAAGCTTCGAGATCCGTACTGGCCTCATCTCTATGGTGCAGGAAAGCCAATTCTGTGGCCTGCCAAGCGAGGATGCCAACGCCCACCTTCAGAACTTCCTTGAGCTGTGCGACACCGTTGTCATCAATGACGTTGCGCAGAACAGCATCAGGCTCCGTGTTTCCCTTTTCCCTCGCCGAAAAGGCGAAACAATGGTTTTATCAGAACAAGGAAGGTGTTGAAACATGGGAAAAGTGCTCCGTGACATTCCTCGCCAAGTTCTTCCCCATGAGCAGGACCAGCGCTCTAAGGGGGAAGATCTCTAACTTCCAGCAGTCTTCACTTGAGTCGATACCCGGAGCATGGGAGAGGCTCCAGCAGTACATCCGGGCCTGTCCTCATCATGAAATGGAAGACTGGCTTGTGCTCCAGAACTTCTACGAAGGCCTCATGACCATGTCAAAGGGGCACGTAGATGCCGCAGCTGGAGGTGCATTCCTTTCTCTCACCATTAATGAAGCTACTGCCCTCATCGAGAAGAGGGTGGCAAATCAAAGCTGGGAAGAAGGAAGGAAAACACAAAAATGTTCACAATCTGCGAAGGAGGCAGATGTGCTTGTCGCAAAAATAGACTTGCTGCTACAAAGGATGGACGGACAAGTTGCAAATCCCAACATGGGCACTGTCCAAGCAGTGAACTCACACATATCGTGTTAAGTTTGTGGTGATGATGGCCATTCGGGGAACAATTGCCCCGAAACCTAAGAAGAAGCAGCATATGTCAACAATGGGTTTCGGCCACCACAGCATGGTAACAACGTGTGGAACAATCAGCACCGCCCGTAGGGTAATTTCTTCAATCAGCCTTCCTTGAAAGATCTGGTCATAGGGCAAGCTAAAATCAACGAGAATCTGACCAAGAAGCTGTCCTACAATGACAAGATCATTGAGAACATCAACGCCAGACTTGAAACTCTTTGTTCATCTATCAAAAGTCAGACGAGTTTCAACAAGATGATAGAAACACAGATAGCATAGATAGCTGCATCAATTCCAGTCACTGACACAGAGAGGATCCCAGGGCAACTGGAAACCTCTACTAAGTTCGTCCATGCAGCCACAGAAGAATGAAGGAAGGAAAGTCCTGCCAACGGACTATAAATGTTGAGCCCTTACCGAAGGCATTCGGTAGTTCTCTAAAAAAACTATATATAATAAAAATAAATTTTGTGCTATTTGTGTCCCAATAAAGATATCTTAAGAGGGCCCACGACATCAAGCAAGCTTGGGGGAGGTGTCCCCGCTCAGGTATTATGTGTTTTTAAATCCTTTAAATTTCGTTTTAATTTCCTTTCTTATAGGAAGTTTTTATTTTTAGTTTCCAAAAGTTTCCCTTTCTATAGTTTTATTTTTAGTCAAAAATAAAGTTTCTCTGAAAATCTTATAAAAATTATTTTCTCGTAGTATAGATTTTCCCATTTCCAAATCTTATTTTTATATAATTTTTGAAAACCATAAATATTTTGAATAAATATGTGGAAAATCAAAATCTAGAGCAAGATTTCGAACCAAGTCTGATCGTAACCAGAGAGACGTTTGGGGTGACCGTTGGAGCCAGCAGCCAAAAGGCCGAGCAGAGGCGGGCCCACCACTAGTGCGGGCGCACCAGGGTGCGGCCGCACCCTGCCCAAGGCCTGCTGGCCTTGGCCTTTGGGCAACGACTAGTAGCCGTTGAGGGGGCGCTCCCCCGCCTGCGATCAACTTAAATAGAAAGGATCCCGGGTGGAGCACCTCACCCCTCTCACACACATTTTTTTACTTTTCCCTTCTTCACTCTCTTGCTCCACTTTGCTTCATAGCTTACTCCACAAGCTTAATGCAAGAAAATTCTGTCAAAAACCTCTTGCACACTTCCCTCTCCAAGCAAAAACACCATACACTTGTGCTAGCTCATCCACCATGAATAGAATTTTCGGGCTTAGAAGGAGCCGTCGCCAACACGGGGAAGATCCACCAACCCCTACAAGGAACGAGCAGCCGGCACATGGAGGAGAGGAGGAGGGGCCACACGGTCTTGTCATTGACGAGGCCGACGCCCCCTTCATCGACTTGGAGAGCGAGCGGGAGATGTAGGCATACAACCTCTTGAAGGAACGCGAGTTCCTCCATTCGCCGGCATTCGACCCCGCATTCTTGCACCAAATAGGTATGGATGTTGAGTTTGATACTATTTTTCAAGCATCTTGGTTGGAGTAGAGTTGCCCCAGATCATGATCTTGGGTCACGTCTTTTGACGATACAAATTTTGGGCACTCTACAAACTGTCGATTATGGTATTACCTTTCGTTGCTTTGGAAGTGATTTCGGTATTTATTGGAAGGATCTTGCCAACCGTTTGGGTTTCCACGAGCAGTGCTCCATTGAGTTAGGTTTCTCCCTTGGGGATTACCAACGTCATGCTTTCTGGCATTTGATCTCGGGGCAACACGTCGTTGGAAAGTTTCAGGGGCATTCTGCCAGCATCCATCACCCCACTCTGAGGCTTCCCCATAAGTGGATCGCTAGTTCGTTCTTTTCAAGAGATGATACGCATCTTACTTACGACATAGAGTTGAAGTTGCTTTATGCTGCGCTCAAAAAGATTAAGGTTGCACCTATTGTTGAGCTTGTTAATCATTGGTTGCATTCCATTAAGACTTCAACTGCTATCATGTACACATCTCTTATTGCTCGCCTTGCTGCAAGTGTTGATCCCCATGCTGCTAATACCATTATTTACATCACTACTCCTCGCATCATGGTTAATGAATCACATCTTTCGCATGCACACATGATTAAACGCGATGAAATAGGTAAAAAGATTTTATTTTATTTTCCGGGATATACAAACGAGATCTAGTTACCTAACCCGGATCTCGCTCTGTATAATTCCCCATCACTCACCTTCACCCTCATTGAGAGGGAAGGAGGACGCAGGAGCTCTGTTTCTCGCAGTAACTCACGGAGGAGGGAACAAGAAGAGTAGGCACCACAAGCAGCAAGGGCAGCACAGGCAGCACAGCCAGCACCATCCGCACAGCCAGCACAGCACATTCCACCACCAGCTATGCCAGGGATGGGATGGACCCCTACTATACTTGCACTCAAATTTACCCCTGGGTATGTATATGGTATGGGATACGTTCCTCACCCCTACGAGGCTGGAGGATCGAGCTAGCATGCAGGAGGGTCGAGCTGGTAGGCGCACGGAGGCGCAGGCCCAAGTGAGCCAGTGGCATATGGGGAAGCGGGATCCAGGCATCACGAGCCAGGACACTCCTCAGATTCCGAGGAAATGCCACCCCCTGTTCGCCCTCAGGTCACACTGGACGTCCTCAACACTCGCATGGGAGGACTGGAGCTCCTGAACAGGTAGATCCCAGGTACGCTGAATGCCCACATCTAGACTGCTACCCGATGGCATCAGCAGACCCAGCAGAGCTTCATCGACCTTGAGGATGCAAGCCATCACCGGCACGAGGCATAGATGGCCTACCTGCGATCCATGGCACATTTCCCTGGACCGCAGCAGTGAGCTAGCTTGGGGGAGGACCCCCACAAGAGGTAACATGTATCTTACATTCTTGCACTTAATTTTAGTTCTTAATTTCACTATTTAAATTTCAGCAATTTTTCATCATCTTTCAAAAAAACCCACTCTCATGTGCGCTATGATATGTTAGTTTCTCTTATGTTGAAATGATGAATAGTTGCTCTGTCTATACTTCTCTAGTATCTAAGTTATAATTTAGTGTTCATCAAGATTTAAGTTTGTTGGCTAAAAATGTCTCATTCTAAGAACTTGAAATCTTGTGGGTTGCAAATGCATGATCCTTTTTTAAGTTGTTGCGAGACATGATATGGTATAAATAGATTTTGCTATGACTTTGTTCTAAGAGAAACTTGACATCCGAAGTTTTCTTTTAAAAAATTCAAAACAAAGAGATAATCAATGATTATGAAATACCTACCAAGGCCATATGACTTGCTTAGTAGTTTGTCCACCTTTAGTCATATGTGGCTTGCGGCGCTTTTAGTTGAGTCAAATCCCAGGTATTCTAGAGTGAGATTATGGTCACGCACCCATGATATGAGATTCACGCACCCACCATATAAAGCCGAGTCTTACCCTGAGAGTTGCGCCTTAGCTTCCACCAAATCAGTATGCCAAACTCTCACCCTGAGGTTTGCGCATCCCCATACACAATTCTACTCCTTACATCACCATCATGAGATCTCTCCATTTTCCTCTTTGAGATCCCTTTGAAACATGTGGGCATCAGTTATCCATGAAAAAAATGAAGGAAAAGCCAAAGGGCATGGACGGGAAAATCGACATCCCCGTTAGAAATAAAATTATATATATATATGATCCATTTTTTTAGGGTCCATATGTTTACATTCTCTCATTCTCTTCCTCAAATAAAGAGAGTCATGATACAAGGAGTAACCAAAAATATTTAGATAGGACTACCACCAAAAACACCACACACTTGCACATCTCAATGAAGGTGTATGACTTGTATCTCCTCATGATCTAGGCTTTAACTTGGCAACACAAGTGTCGTAAGTACGCCCACCTTTATACCTTCCCAAAGCTCCATTCTCAGCCTTAGTGGTAGGTCTTAAAGGCAAACACAAATGCCTTTGGTGAGGATTTCATACACAATGAGCGATTGAGAGAATCATTCGAGGAACTTATTTATTTTGCAGAAATTTATAAAACCTCTAGATTGATGGTCTATCAAGGGATGAATGAATGGTGAGTCTGTTACAACCATTCAAACTTGCAATCACCCAAGAACTTGGAAAAGCTATAAGCCTCATGAGAAGTCAAGGTAAAGAGTGGATAGCATGCCAACTTATTTAAATTGCGAATGAATACTTTGTTATAGGTAAGGTACTCTTGAATTATATCGGCATAGTAGCAACTCCTAATCAACAACCATACTTAATTATTTGCTCGAGACGAGCAAAGGTTAAGCTTGGGGGACTTGTTGGCACTCATTGTAGACCAATCATAAACTGCCAACTTGATCCAAAAGGAGAAGAAGCAATCATATTATATACACACATGCATTGTATTTCTAACAAGTTCAATTTGTACCATAGCGATTATATTTTGCAGGAATTATGTCACAGAACCGACCAAATTATAAGAGTTCAAGTGTAGAAACGATCGACAAGCAATCAAGTTTCCAAACTTGAGCCCATATAATCCCGGTAGTCAACTGAAATCACGAAGGACTTCAAACCAACTTGCAACAAACCAAGATCGTAATAGTTCAACACAACACAGCGAATGTTACATAGTCATTAATTGTCGTCGAAGCGGCACCACATCGGAGTTACTTAGTTATTACAACCCATGTTTGAAGTAGCGGAAGCAAAATAATTACACACACTGTCCAAAGTTCAGTTCACAAGTTTTTGTTATAGTCAGGGTCGTACACCATCCATCCAAAAGCAGCAGGTACGAGTTTGTTAGAGAACCGTGCCCAACGGTTAGTCCTCATCCCCAGCGGGATGGAGACAAGTCTTCCAGAAGCCATCGTAAAAGATATCATCTGCAACAGGTGGGAATAAACCTTGAGTACGAGAATGTACTCAGCTAGACTTACCCGTCTAGTAAAACATAAAAGACACCAAGGATCATGCAAAGCTAATATCAAGTGGAGCTGGTTGACTCAACATTTGCCAAAAGCTTAAATTATAACTACAATGTTGTGAGAGCATCATATTTAATCATCATCAGCCTACCACTAGATTAGCACCTGTACTAAAGCACTTCACTTGATTATTACAAGCAATAATAACCATATCAAATTCATCATATGTTCTTCCTTGCTATCATCATTATCATGAACCAAGTTCATTAGTGAATGCTACATTTGCCGCTGCTCTGTCAAGTTCTCACTAACTGGGAGAGACGGCGATTCGAATCGAATTCCTATCCAGCTGGAGGGGTATTCCTAGCACTCACCCAAGCATCCCCCATCAGAGAGCCAACGGGTCACCTTTGGTACGACTTAGGAATCGTGGCTCCGATCAGCGCCGCACTCCCAGGGCTACCACTCTGCCAGGGAGGTCAGGAATTTTAACTCACCTGCCTTTGGGCTTACACCAATGGTCCCCCGCACACCGCACTTCCTCCGGTAGTGCGCACTTTATACTTGCCGGTCTTCCGACCTGAGTCATACTACTAGGCTTCGCGGTCGGAACGAGTTATCCGGCCAACTAAGTGTCAGGCATGCGTTCAACATGACAAGAGGACGTACAACGGTCGGTCCTTAGCTGCCACAGACGGAGTTACTACAACCTTGCAAAACTCCGCGCGGCTTAAGTCAATTTAATCAGGTTCCATCCACGATAGCACATATAGTCCATCGTGATCCGACATAACCCTATATCGCGCAGGTGACAGGAAATCACCCGAGTTCTACCGATTAAAGCATGGCTAAGCTGCTACTCAATCCTAACTCTAGAACCAGGTAGTGGTAAGATATCTGGACAAGGATTGAGTAAAATGCAGCAAAGGTTTCATCACAACTCCTATACTTAATGCATCAATAGATATAACATATTTAAGTAAACTTTCGAAAGTAAAGGGAGACATAGAATGCTCTGGGGCTTGCCTTTCATGAACGAAGCTGGCTCGTGGTTAGGGCACTCAACCTCTTCTTCGGGCTCCTCGATTCCGGCTTGCTGGACCTCCACCTCCGGGTTGCCCTCCTGGCCTTTGGGGTTCACTTGAAACTCGAAGGAGGCGGTCGCGTCCGATGCACCTATTGCATGCTCGATGAATAAGAAGGTGTACATACTAAAAGATGAATGCTTGATAACATAATGGACTCACTGGGCACTCATTTACGGAGTAACGGTTATAACAGCTTCACACAAGACGATAAGTTAACTTAGCCAAAGCCTAGCAAGTTACTATAACAGCAAGCATCACATAACAGAATTAGCTCAGTAAACAGGTCATAACTAATGCTAGGCAGATCCAACACACATGAGTGAGGACATTCTGGAAAGCTTATGAAATTTTCTACAAACCATCTTTAAACATCACCACAAGATTCATAAGTTAAGCAAGCCTTATAAACAAAGTTCCAGGTTCTGTCCCAGAAAAACAGAGAATACCTATTTCTGGAACCTAACTTGGAAAGATCATAACTTCAAAACTACTAGACCAAATGATCCCAAATTTAACCCACAGATAGTTCATAAAGTTTACAACAACTTTGATTTAGAGAAGTTTCCCAGAAAACCCATTTATCATTAAGCAAAAGTTAAATTACTCCCTTGCTGTCCAGAACAGCTTTTAACCCACCAATTAATTATTTGATGACATAGCCAAAACATAAACAGTATCAACCACATGGCTTATAAGCACAAGTATCACATAAGATAACCAGAACATTATATGTTAACCCCTAGATATTTAATAACAATGCATTTATCCATTTAATTCTATAAAAGGACATAATTACAAGATACTTAGCAAAAGTGCTCAGAAAAATCTACAAAAATTACACAAGCACAATCATAGCAGATGGACATCACCATAAACTTTTCAGGGCAATTGCCCATGTCAATTTTTAGATAAGCATTTAAAATGTGACAAGGTACTTATTTCATAAATTAAGGAACATGGCTTATATGGTGCCAAACAGCAGATTTCAGATTATTTACATGCTACTATTACTATAAAGAAGTGTGACACAAAAGTAGAGCACCAGCATAAGCATCAATTATTTACTATGATTTAATTAAGAAAACAAGCCATATCTTAACCATAAATTACATTTCACAGATCCAGTACTCCAAAAATCATGAAATATTTATCATAGCATTCTAAAACCACACAGAGATTACCATAAAAAACTCATGGGAAAAGGAGGAGCATAACAAGAGATATGAATTTACTCATGAATAACAAGATTAAATCCTAATAAATATTTTTCCTAGAAAACATGGTTCATTTTATATTTTTATTAAAAACTAGCCATCTCAAGGAATACCACAAAATTGGTTTCACAATTTTTGGATCACCAGAACCAGAGATATGATTTTTGCAAAAACAGCTCATGCCAGTCAACAGACCCCACATGCCAGTGACCCGAGAGCAGAGGCGTGACTTGACCGCCGGGGATCTCGTCAACGGCGAGGTCTTGGAGATGGCCAAGGGCACCATCGTGCTCCCCACTCCATTCCGCATCGAGCGGTACCCGAAACCCTAACTCTACTGGACCCTAGGTACCTTGCCCTCGCGAATGGCGGCACGACGGTGGTGCGCGTCCGACCGCCGGCGTCTCTGGCCGGAGACAGAGCGGAAGAGAATGCAGATGAGCATCAGCATGACCTAGCGGAGCTTTTGGGACAAGAACGAGGAGGAATGGTTGACTACGGAGCCCTGGCCACGACGCCGGTGACCATGGCGGTGCTCCGGCGAGGTAAGCTCGCGACAGAGAAGTCAATGCGGGCTTACCGAGGCTCGGCAGCTGCAGCCAACTCGACGATGGTGTTGCAGGGAAGCTAGCGGAGTGCTGGGCGGAGTTGTTTGGCCAGAGACACGGAGACACGCGCGCGCGAGCTCGCCGAAGCAACGGCGGCGACGCGGAGACGATGACAGACACGAGAGGGAGTGGACCGGGAGGGAAATGGCGCTATCCACGCAACCAGGGCGCCGTGGCGAGCTGTAGGACGCGCTGAGGACTGACGAGTGGGACCAACGGCGACGTACGGACGCCACGGGTCCACACACGTGCGTCACCGGCGAGCTCCCCTGAACTGACGGCGACTCCATTCAGTCGTTGATCCCGACTGAAACCCGATCTTGCACTGCGATTATCTCCTAAAGCACTCGATGACTTTGCTAGCTAATTGCTCTATGCTGGAGAGCTACATGAGTACTCCAACATGGCTTACATGATCAAGGTCTGATTCGGTCTAGAATTCAAACTGGAAGCTAAGCAACATACCCTCGAGCAAACTGTTGCGATCCTAGACTTAGAAAATTTTCTATGTGTTGGAAACAGCCCCAAATCTGCCTTGTGGATCACTTTTGAGCTAGTTGTGTTCATTTTCATGAGATGGCCATAAAACAACTTTTGTTTCTTATAAAATTTGCTACAACTTTGATGGAGAAAGTTTTGACATGCAAACATTTTATGAAACACTTTTTAAAAGCCTAAGCAGAAGAGGTTTCTAGGGCCTATTTGTGTAAGTATGTCTTAAGTGATTATTTTGGAGAAATGATCAACATTAACATTGTTCCTAATGTTGAGTTAAGCATAGATAAACTAATTAGCAAGGCATAGAGCACAAACACAAGCATGGTACACACCAACACAAGTCTAGGAGGCCTATTTAGACAACTTAAATCACATTTTTGCATAAAATGACTTGGCTCAAGGTAGATGATGATCATGGAATGCTTGAGTAGATGATGATGCTCATGTTACGCATGTGATTTATGCAACCATAACACTGGGGTGTTACAGCGCTCCCCCCTTACAAAAATCTCGTCCCGAGATTTGAAAGCTTACTGATTTTCGAAGAATGTTTTGTAAATTCTTTCAAATAATCCTCGGTTTCCCAAGTGGCATCTTCCTCCCCGTGGTTACTCCACAACACCTTGTAGAATTTAACCACCCGATTACGAGTCACCCTTTCCTAGCTGTCAAGAACCGCTATAGGTTTTTCTTCATACACAAAGTCAGATTTCAACTTGATATCCCGAACTTCCACTCGTTCCTCTAGAACACGAAGGCACTTCTTTAATTGTGATACGTGGAAGACAAGGAAAATAGCTCGAAGCTCAACTGGTAGTTGAACTTTGTACGCCACATCCCCTTTCCTTTCAAGAATCTGATAGGGTCCCACATAACGAGGTGCAAGCTTTCGCTTGACTCCGGACCTTTGTACAGCCTTCATCGGAGACACCTTGATATACACATGGTCACCGACCGCAAACTCAATCGGGTTCCTTCTTTTGTCAGCATAACTTTTCTGACGAGCTTGAGCAGCTTCCAGATGTTGCTGGATGGTACGGACTTGCTACTCTGCTTCGTTCACAAAATCGATGCCATAATACCTTCGTTCCCCGGATTCCACCCAATTCAACGGGGTTCGACACTTTCGACCAAACAGGGCTTCAAATGGAGCCATCTTGATACTATCCTGATAACTATTGTTGTAAGAGAACTCAGCTAATGGCAACCACTTAACCCAAGAACCTTTAGAAGAGAGAGCACATGCCCTCAACATGTCTTCTAGGATTTGGTTAACCCGTTCAGTTTGACCTGCCGTTTGGGGATGATATGCCGAACTACGGACTAAGTGAGTACCAATCTGCTCATGTAGACACTCCCAAAAACGGGCAGTGAACTGTGGTCCACGATCTAATATGATAGTTCGAGGCACACCATATTGACGGACAATGTGCTCGAAGTACAACTCCGCATATTGATGTGGACGATAGTCAGTTTGAACTGGAATAAAACGAGCAACCTTGGTCAAACAGTCTACAATCACCCAGATAGAGTCGTAACCCTTGACAGAAGTTGGAAGTCCAACGATGAAATCCATGCTGACTTCTTCCCATTTCCAACCAAGAATTGACAAGGGTTGAAGCAAACCAGCTTTCATGTGAACGGCCTTCACGCGACAACAATTGTCACAACGAACGACAAAAGCAGCAATCTCCTTTTTCATCTTTGTCCACCAAAACAGAGGTTTCAGATCCTGATACATCTTGCTACTACCAGAATGGATAGACAATTTGGATGAATGAGCTTCAGATAAGATCTGATTTCGTAGCTCACGGTCTTTTGGAACCACGAGTCGATCTTTGAACCAAAGAATTCCGTTCTCATCGACCCGGAAATGCTTGGTTTCTTCTTCTTTCATTTTCCTCTTTATATGGTGGATGCCTACATCTGTTTGCTGCAATTCAATGACTCGATTTCGAAGAGTACTCTCCAGAGAAATCTGGTTGAGCACAAGTGGGTGCATAAGGTGTGACAACAACGGATCTTCCACCTGGACTGAGTGACAGTGCGCTTTTCGACTCAAGGCATCCGCAACCACGTTTGCCTTGCCCGGATGATAGTGCACTTGTAGATTATAATCTTTAATCAACTCAAGCCACATTCGCTGCCGCATGTTCAATTCAGGTTGAGTGAAGATGTACTTGAGGCTCTTATGATCAGTGTAGATATTGCACAGATTACCCAACAAATAGTGCGTCCAGATTTTCAAAGCATGAACAACTGCTGCCAATTCTAAGTCATGAGTAGGGTAATTGACCTCATGATTTCGAAGTTGGCATGAGGCATACGCGATAACGCGACCTTCTTGCATCAACAGGCAGCCTAGACCAATACCTGAAGCGTCACAGAAGACATCAAAGGGCTTCTCGATATCAGGTTGAGCTAGGACAGGAGCTGATGTTAGCAATGTCCTCAACTTCTGGAATGCCTTTTCACACTCAGGCGTCCACACAAACTTCTCATCTTTCTGAAGTAGGCGAGTCATAGGCTTGGATATTTTTGAGAATTCCGGAATGAATCGACGATAATACCCAGCCAGACCGAGAAAACTCCGAACCTCGTGTACCGAAGTTGGAACCTTCCAATCCAGCACTTCTTGCACCTTAGCCGGATCCACCGATATGCCTTCTTCATATAAGACATGGCCCAAGAAAGGTACTTTCTTTAGCCAAAACTCGCATTTGCTGAATTTTGCATAAAGCTGATGCTCACCAACACCACACGCAGATGCTCTGCATGCTCCTCTTCATTGCAAGAATATACTAGGATATCATCAATGAAAACCACCACAAACTTGTCCAATTCGGGCATGAACACCGAGTTCATGAGGTACATGAAATGAGCAGGTGCATTCGTAAGGCTGAAGGACATGACGAGATACTCATACAACCCATACCTCGTCGAGAAAGCTGTCTTAGGTACATCTTCAGGACGGATCTTGATCTGATGATACCCAGATCGCAAATCAATCTTGGAGAATACCTTAGCTTTAGACAACTGATCAAACAAAATATCAATGCGAGGAAGAGGGTATTTATTTTTGATGGTCACCGCATTCAAGGGACGATAGTTCACACACATGCGTAAGGACTGATCCTTCTTCTTCACAAAGATAGCCGGACAACCCCAAGGAGAAGAACTAGGATGGATAAGACCCTTCTTCAACAACTCATTTATTTGGGTCTTAAGCTCAGCTAGCTCATTTGGTGGCATTCTATATGGTCTTCTAGAGATAAGAGCGGTACCTGGGATTAATTCAATTTTGAACTCCACATCCCGATCTGGAGGAAGCCCGGGTAAATCATCAGGAAATACATCCGGGAACTCACACACCACCGGAATATCCTGGATGGCCTTAGCTGTAACTGCATTCACAGTGCTACGGATATGGATATCTTGAGGAAGTTGCACTAAGAATGCCTCCTTGGTATTTGGGTCTCTCAACATCACTACACGAGTGGTGGTGTCGATAAGAACTCTGTTACCACTCATCCATTTCATACCCAGAATTACGTCTATACCCACACCGGGTAAAACAACCAGATCAGCAAGAAACTGACGGTCTCCTATTTCCAGAGTTGCCCCCAAAACCACTTGATTGGTAGAAATATCATTTCCAGCAGCACTAATGCAATAACTGCCCTTTTCTAGTGTGATTGCCTTGAGATTATGCTTAGACACAAAGTCTGAACTCACAAAAGAATGCGATACTCCTGAATCAAAAAGCACAAGTGCATCACATTGGTTAACCAGAAACTTACCAGCCATAACTACCTCACTAGCAGGGATTGCCTCCACAGTTGTGTAGTGAACACACCCCTGACGGACATTCCCTTGGTTGACCTTCTTTGGCGGGTAAGGACAATTGCTCTGCCAGTGCCCGGTCTGATTGCAATTCCAGCACGGACGGTTGGTAGGTGGAGTCTTGGCATAGCTGGGACCCGTGTTGCCCCTAGGAAGAGCAATGGAGTAACCCTTGCGGAAACCCGTCTTTGCCTGATTCTTCTTCATAGGAGGCGATACCGCTGGTTAGGATTTGGAGCACGGTTCAGGGGCTTAGCTGCCACTGGAGCCTTGGACTGAGATGCCCCAGCCCCGGCCTCAAAAGCCCTCTTGCGAGTCTTGGTCACAGTGTACACAGTATTGTAGTTCTCTTGGGTAAGAGCATCACTGACAAACTCATTGAAAGTTGCACACTTAGTGCGGCCCATGGTTTTCAGCAACTTGGGGCCCAAACCCCGCTTGAAGCTGGCAATCTTCTTGGTCTCAGTGTTCACAAACTCAGGAGCATACCTTGATAGGTGATTGAAAGCATGCAAGTATTCCTTCAGAGTTTTGTTGCCCTAAGTCAACTGCATAAACTCGGTATGCTTCATCTCCATGACACCAGGAGGAATGAAATGCCCTTTGAAAGCTTCACGGAAAAGATTCCAGTCAAGCACAGTATCGGCTGGAAGGGCTTCTTGATACTGATTCCACCACATGCCTGCTGGACCTTGCAGTTGGTGAGCTGCATACTCAGCCTTCAAACCCTTGGTCAGCCGAAGCAAGTGGAACTTTTGTTCCACCGTGTTCAGCCATTCCTCAGCTTGAAGGGGTCCTTCAGCCTCTCTGAAAGGTGGGGCTTAGTATCCATGAAATCCTTGAAGCTACTGTACTGGTTAGGTGCTGGCCCATCTTGTGCATTACGACCACCCTGATTTGCCATCCGGTTGATGGTCTCTGTGAGCATCCTCTGATTTTCCACCATCATTTGCATTAGCTCAGCTGGATTTGGTGGTGGAGGAGGAGGGGGTGGGTTCATGTTCGCACGCTGTTCCGCACCTCAAGTGCCACGAGACATCTGTAAAGATACAGTCAGTGAGCATTGATGATGACAAGACTTGCTATAGAAGAACTTATATTTATGCCTGAAAGTATTCGAGAGAATAGCTTTACAGAAAAAGGCACAATAATTCAATTCCACAAAACAACATCACCAATCCAACACAAGACAGAGACATCCGTAATATGCACCACAACGGAAAACATCGTCATAACAGATCGAACATGTTAAGGTTACACATTGGGTCTATAAAGTTATTACACCATCACAGTACATGACATAAGGCAAAGATCAAGGTTCTAGATTACATCATGATTACAAAAGCACCCCTGCTAACTGCCAAACTACAAAAGATCCTCACATAACAACTACCCACTACTCACTACACTCCATGCTCGTCGTCCGAGTCAGCGTCAAAGATCACCTCCCCATCCTCGTCACTAACTGGCTCAAGCTCCTCGTCCTCCATGTCCTCGTGCAAGGGTGGTGCAGCCGCTGCTGGTCCATCGACCTCCATACCATCGTCATCAGCCACAATCACCTGAGGTCCCACCTCTGGATACACGGGTACAGGGCGAGGAATAGGGTGTAGCAAGTTGTTGAGACGGTGAATCTCCACAAGACCAGCCTCAATCTGATCCTGTAGATAGTTCTCCCGCTCAAGCGACTAAATCCAGTGCATCTCCCAAGCCTGGCGCCTGTTCTCCGACACACAGAGTGCAGTATCCCTCTCACGAGTGACCTGCACCAAGCGCTCCTACACTCTCCCTCTCTCGAGCTAACTGACTCATCTGATCCTGCTTATGATCTCTTTCCCTAATGGCCTTCACCCACTGCTGCCTACGGTACTCCGCAACGCCTTCCCAGTCATTGTGGTCCTTCTGAGCTTGCTCCAGGAGCCTAGCTTGCTTGCGAAACTTGCGAGCATGCTTTTCAGCCTTCTGTTGCATCTCCTGAGCCTGACGAATAGCCACCATCACCTGTGCACAAGTGTCCTCTCGCTGACTGAACAGCTTGAGCACAGCCATCATAGCACTCATAGCAGGACTGGAACTCTTAGCTCGCTCTCCCCTGCCTCGGACCAACGCACACCCATCAACCTGCTTCCACTCCGCTGCTGCTGGGTCAGCACGGGGAATGGAGGCCGCTGGTTCTCCTGTCAGCTCATCACCAAATCTCTGACAGATATTGAGCAGCATAGCCTAGGCTGCAACCTGAGCTGCTTCCCAAGGAGTCTGCCCATTTGAGTTACAGGTCCACCCTGTCCATGCAGGCCTGCCCCCATGTGGAGGGACAACTCCCTGCACAGCAAACCACTGCAACTCTCCTGTCATATCCACCTCCCACCAAGAATACTGAGGTGGCTCAGTATACCCCACAGACTGTAGCACCCTCCAGAGCAAGGTAGGAGTGCCAAACTCGCTCAGAAAGGTGTCACTTGGGTGAGGTGAAGCGGGCACGTCCATTTGTGGAAAGGAATAGGAATACCATGGGTAAGAGAGGATTAATTTTAAGCAACATTTATTTAATTAAAAGGGATGACATGGTAAGGGAAGGAGTAGACAGAATGTATGTATGAATGCGACATGATGCATGCATGAACCGTACGTCCTCACAAAATTAGAAAATTAATATTCTAACGGATATACGGTGGCATACATTCGTCTCTCGATACGATATCTAGCGAATTACACGTGCGTGGTTAGAGTACCTGCAGAAAACTTCATTTCAGCCCAACAATTCCCAATATCACTCAAGAAAGCAGTAAACTAAGTGCACATTGCTTGGACATGCCCAACATGCACAAACAATAACACCACAGCTACCCGAGAAATTAAATACTCCCCAATTAAGTTTCTTTCATGGTTCCATGGTTTTGACATGTAACCACTCCAGAAAACCACCGCGAACACTCTCCTAGACCGCCGTTTGGACGATCATGCTCTCACAGCTCATACTTACCAGAGCGTAGGTGCGACGTTGCATAATTTAAATCTAGTGACATATGTGGCTAATTCACATTTGAAGGCTACCTCTACTATTAGACCATAGGGTAGCATAGTGCGGTCATCACACATCCATACCTGAGTACTGCCGGAGATGCATAAATAAAACCCCCCAAGTCAGTACTTAAATAGCCACCTATAGTCCTTATATGGGCAAGGAGGATTCAACCACTGGCATAATTAAGTGTTGATTTCCAAAATTTTATTTAAAAACTCTTTGTTTTCAAATACACAAACGCTGCATTTATAATGCTGAGCATGCTCCGATACCAGCTGTCACAGAACCGACCAAATTATAAGAGTTCAAATGTAGAAACGATCGACAAGCAATCAAGTTTTCAAACTTGAGCCCATATAATCTCGGTAGTCAACTGAAATCACGAAGGACTTCAAACCAACTTACAACAAACCAAGATCGTAATAGTTCAACACAACACAGCGAATGTTACATAGTCATTCATTGCCGTCGAAGCGGCACCACATCGGAGATACTTAGTTATTACAACCCATGTTTGAAGTAGCGGAAGCAAAATAATTACACACACTGTCCAAAGTTCAGTTCATAAGTTTTTGTTATAGCCAGGGTCGTACACCATCCATCCAAAAGCAGCAGGTACGAGTTTGTTAGAGAACCATGCCCAACGGTTAGTCCTCATCCCCAGCGGGATGGAGACAGGTCTTGCAGAAGCCATCATAAAAGATATCATCTGCAACAGGTGGGAATAAACCCTGAGTACGAGAATGTACTCAGCTAGACTTACCCATCTAGTAAAACATAAAAGACACCAAGGATCATGCAAAGCTAATATCAAGTGGAGCTGGTTGACTCAACATTTGCCAAAAGCTTAAATTATAACTACAATGTTGTGAGAGCATCATATTTAATCATCATCAGCCTACCACTAGATTAGCACCTGTACTAAAGCACTTCACTTGATTATTACAAGCAATAATAACCATATCAAATTCATCATATGTTCTTCCTTGCTATCATCATTATCATGAACCAAGTTCATTAGTGAATGCTACGTTTGCCGCTGCTCTGTCAAGTTCTCACTAACCGGGAGAGACGGCGATTCGAATCGAATTCCTATCCAGCTGGAGGGGTATTCCTAGCACTCGCCCAAGCATCCCCCGTCGGAGAGCTAACGGGTCACCTTTGGTACGACTCAGGAATCGCGGCTCCGATCAGCGCCGCACTCCCAGGGCTACCACTCTGCCAGGGAGGTCAGGAATTTTAACTCACCTGCCTTTGGGCTTACGCCAATGGTCCCCCACACACAGCACTTCCTCCGATAGTGCGCACTTTATACTTGCCGGTCTTCCGACCTGAGTAATACTACTCGGCTTCGCGGTCGGAACTAGTTATCCGGCCAACTAAGTGTCAGGCATGCGTTCAACATGACAAGAGGACGTACAACGGTTGGTCCTTAGCTGCCACAGACGGAGTTACTACAACCTTGCAAAACTCCGCCCGGCTTAAGTCAATTTAATCAGGTTCCATCCACGATAGCACATATAGTCCATCGGGATCTGACATAACCCTATATCGCGTAGGTGACAGGAAATCACCCGACTTCTACCGATTAAAGCTGGCTAAGCTGCTACTCGATCCTAACTATAGAACCAGGTAGTGGTAAGATATCTGGACAAGGATTGAGTAAAATGCAGCAAAGGTTTCTTCACAACTCCTATACTTAATGCATCAATAGATATAACATATTTAAGTAAACTTTCGAAAGTAAAGGGAGACTTAGAATGCTCCGGGGCTTGCCTTTCACGACGAAGCTGGCTCGTGGTTAGGGCACTCAACTTCTTCTTCGGGCTCCTCGAGTCCGGCTTGCTGGACCTCCACCTCCGGGTTGCCCTCCTGGTCTTCGGGGTTCACTTGAAACTCGAAGGAGGCGGTCGCGTCCGATGCACCTATTGCATGCTCGATGAATAAGAAGATGTACATACTAAAAGATGAATGCTTGATAACATAATGGACTCATTGGACACTCATTTACGGAGTAACGGTTATAACAAGTTCACACAAGATGATAAGTTAACTTAGCCAAAGCCTACCAAGTTACTATAACAGCAAGCATCACATATCAGAATTAGCTCAGTAAACAGGTCATAACTAATGCTAGGCAGATCCAACACACATGAGTGAGGACATTCTGGAAAGCTTATGAAATTGTCTACAAACCATCTTTAAACATCATAGCAAGATTCATAAGTTAAGCAAGCCTTATAAACAAAGTTCTAGGTTCTGTCCCAGAAAAACAGAGAACACCTATTTCTGGAACCTAACTTGGAAAGATCATAACTTCAAAACTACTGGACCAAATGATCCCAAATTTAAACCACAGCTAGTTCGTAAAGTTTACAACAACTTTGATTTAGACAAGTTTCCCAGAAAACCCAGTTATCATTAAGCAAAAGTTAAATTACTCCCTTGCTGTCCAGAACAGCTTTTAACCCACCAATTAATTATTTGATGACATAGCCAAAACATAAACAGTATCAACCACATGGCTTATAAGCATAAGTATCACATAAGATAACCAGAACATTATATGTTAACCCCTAGATATTTAATAACAATGCATTTATCCATTTAATTCTATAAAAGGACATAATTACAAGATACTTAGCAAAAGTGCTCAGAAAAATCTACAAAAATTACACAAGCACAATCATAGCAGATGGACATCACCATAAAATTTTCTGGGCAATTGCACATATCAATGTTTAGATAAGCATTTAACATGTGACAAGGTACTTATTTCATAAATTAAGGAACATGGCTTATATGGTGCCAAACAGCAGATTTCAGATTATTTACATGCTAATATTACCATAAAGAAGTGTCACACAAAAGTAGAGCACCAGCATAAGCATCAATTATTTACTATGTTTTAGTTAAGAAAACAAGCCATATCTTAATCATAAATTACATATCACAGACGCAGTACTCCACAAATCATGAAATATTTATCATAGCATTCTAACACCACACAGAGATTACCATAAAAATTTCATGGCAAAAGGAGGAGTATAACAAGAGATATGAATTTACTCATGAATAACAAGATTAAATCCTAGTAAATATTTTTCCTAGAAAACATGGTTCATTTTATATTTTTATTAAAAACTAGCCATCTCAAGGAACACCACAAAATCGGTTTCACAATTTTTGGATCACCAGAAGTAGAGATATGATTTTTACAAAAACAGCTCAAACCCTAAATTAAACAAAGGAGAAAGAGAGGCTGACAGGGGGACCCGCGAGTCAACGGACCCCACATGCCAGTGACCCGAGAGCAGAGGCGCGACTTGACCGCCGGGGATCTCGTCGATGGCGAGGTCTCGGCAATGGCCAAGGGCACCATCGTGCTCCCCACTCCATTCCGCATCGAGCGGTACCCGAAACCCTAACTCTACTGGACCCTAGGTACCTCGCCCTCGCGAATGGCGGCACGGCGGTGGTGCGCGGCCCACCGCCGGCGTCTCTGGCCGGAGACAGAGTGGAAGAGAATGCGGACGAGCATCAGCATGACCTAGCGGAGCTTTTGGGACAAGAACAAGGAGGAATGGTGGACTACAGAGGCCTGGCCACGACGTCGGTGACCATGGCGGAGCTCCGGCGAGGTAAGCTCGCGACGGAGAAGGCAATGCGGGCTTACCGAGGCTCGGCAGCTACAGCCAACTCGACGACGGTGTTGCGGGGAAGCTAGCGGAGCGCTGGGCGGAGTTGCTTGGCCAGAGACACGGAGACACGCGCGCGCGAGCTCGCCGAAGCAACGGCGGCGACGCGGAGACAACGACAGACGCGAGAGGGAGCAGACCGGGAGGGAAATGGAGCTGTCCACGCGACCGGGGCGCCGTGGCGAGCTGTAGGACGCGCTAAGGACTGGCGAGCGGGACCAACGGCGACGTACGGATGCCACGGGTCCAGACACATGGCGTCACCGGCGAGCTCCCCTGAACTTACGGCGACTCCATTCAGTCGTTGAACCAGACTGAAACCCGATCTTGCACTGCGATTATCTCCTAAACCACTCGATGATTTTACTGGCTAATTGCTCTATGCTGGAGAGCTACATGAATACTCCAACATTGCTTACATGATCAAGGTCTGATTCGGTCTAGAATTCAAACCGGAAGCTAAGCAACATACCCTCGAGCAAACTGTTGTGATCCTGGACTTAGAAAATTTTCTAAGTGTTGGAAACAGCCCCAAATCTGCCTTGTGGGTCACGTTAGAGCTAGTTGTGATCATTTTCATGAGATGGCCATAAAACAACTTTTGTTACTTATAAAATTTGCTACAACTTTGCTGTAGAGAGTTTTGACATGCAAACATTTTATGAAACACTTTTTAAAAGCCTAAGCAGAAGAGGTTTCTCGGCCCTATTTGTGTAAGTATGTCTTAAGTGATTATTTTGGAGAAATGATCAACATGAACATTGTTCCTAATGTTGAGTTAAGCATAGATAAACTAATTACCAAGGCATAGAGCACAAACACAAGCATGGTACACACCAACACAAGTCTAGGAGGCCTATTTAGACAACTTCAATCACATTTTTGCATAAAATGACATGGCTCAAGGTAGATGATGATCATGGAATGCTTGAGTAGATGATGATGCTCATGTTATGCATGTGATTTATGCAACCATAACACTGGGGTGTTAGAAATTATAGTGCAACAAGTGGAAACGTGCCATACCACGAAGAAAGCGCAAAGTACCAAAAGACGTATTTAGAAATGCGCAAACCAAGAAAATAGAGAAAGGTCCGAACAATGCAGAACTAGGCCTGATCGTAACCACAGGAGAGATCCAGGACCAGATCCAAACTGACCAAGCGAAGGTAGTGACCAGGGGGACCCACCTAGGGTGCGGGCGCACCCCTAGAGGCGGCAAACCGGGCCCATCTTTCTGAGACGGTTGCATGCTGCCATGCATAGGACAGTTTCACCTACTACAAAATTTAGATGCGATGAACTGTCCTAGTTTCACTATAAAAAGTGAGGCACTCCCCCCTTTTCAACACACACATCATTTGGAGTCAATTTACCTCACACCTCTCACTTGTATCTTTAGTCTAGATTACTGGTAGAGCAAGGCAAGAGCTAGCAAGGAGACCTTGTCTCCTTGGAAGAAAGGATCTTCTTGGTATGAATAATATTCAATCTTCTTGCATGAGCAAGTTCTATTCATCTTTATATGATTATGCATATGAACTAGAGTATGATTGTGTTCTTATCATGTTCATAGTATATGAACTAGTTCTTAGTTTTTGTGCTATGTTTTTGATATGTTCATCATTGTTCTTCATTGTTCATCAGATTAGTATGATTAGGATTAGAATTAGGAATGGGATGATGGTTCACTGTGATGTGATGGTTGCTCTTAGCCTAGCCGGTCACTTCGAAGGGGTGGGGCCCATGGTGGTTAGGAGTTGTTTGCAATTACGTGAACATGGTGTTCATGTATGCGGGAATCAGTGGATGTGCGCATATCTTTCGGGTGGAGGGGTAGGTGGCAGGGTAGTGATAGCTCTGTCATCCTTTGCATTCCCCCATGATCAGGTATTCTGATAGGAGTTCTGTAAAGTCTCTATCGGCTGGGTATCCAGCGGCGGGGATCTCCCCTCATCTCAGGCTTAGTTCTGACTCTATTTATTGCTAATTAGATGATCCACTAACAGTTCTATGCATAGTTATATGTGACCCATGCCTGCTCAAGTAGATTCACTTCCTTATTCTTTATTTATTATTTCTCTTCTATTTTATCCTTGAGGTTGATCCAACCCGTGTCCACTATCTTGAATATCATGGTTATTCTTGTTTACTCTATGTCTACCAAGCATTCAATAAGTAATCATGTTTACACCATGTTTGATCCCTTTGCCTTCCTATAGGAATTATAAATTCGACACCCTTGAATACTCACGGGTTGAAATGCTACAATGATAGTTCTGTCCGCTTGTAGTTACATTACTTCTTCATTCATGAACTATCGATTGGCGTACCTAAGTACCGTTACTTAAGATTGTAATCCTTGTGCACTTTCAAGCGTAGTGCCACAGCTTTGCATATCTCAAGTAAGGGTAGTTAGGAAGGCCAATCCGGGATTCCTAATTATTGTTACCAGACTGCACCGCTAAGGTCGGCGCCCTCAAGTTTCCTTGGGTTATCTCTCTGATGTAGTGATAGTTACGGTATGCCAACACCCAACTTTTCTAGTGCCATTGCTATGGATGGATCTATGGTCTATTCTTAGTAGTGACGCTAAGAAATGCCAATAGGTTGGACTACAGAGGAACTAATGTAGCTGTCACCTACGCAGACTACCATATGTCCCGCCACGTTAGGGGGCA
The DNA here is from genome assembly GCF_000003195.3 of Sorghum bicolor. Lineage (NCBI taxonomy): Eukaryota > Viridiplantae > Streptophyta > Magnoliopsida > Poales > Poaceae > Sorghum > Sorghum bicolor. The sequence goes on along the minus strand of NC_012877.2, from coordinate 38,251,844 downwards.
CTCGCAGACAAACAAGATATCTAGACACCACGTCTACATATTGTCTATCATCTACCCAATGATCGGTTAGGTAAACGCTATACGAGCAATTACATGAATTCAATAAGATCAAACCAACTATCCTAGACATATAATCAAAGTAGACAATGTCTAATGCAATTAAGAACATATGAATCTATTAAGAATAAAGTCTCCATAATATACAATTGAATACTATAAATTAAGAACTAGATCTATTACCAAACTCTTGTGCTCTAGACCAACGCTAGGGGCTCCAGAGCCCAATAAAGAACTAGATCTACTCTACTTCTAATCTAACTAACTAGAATTATGAACTAGAAGGCTCTTGATGAACTTGAAGGTGCTTGATGTTTGATGGATTGAGGCCTTGATGAATAATGAAATGGTTGTTGTCTCCACGGGGGGTCTACCAATGTATTTATAGTCCGATGGGATGCGCGTGCGTCGTAGGATCAAACCGACTTAACCAAGGGCCGAGATGCATCAGGAGAGGCGGTGGAGAAAGCTTTCGGAAGAGGGGGGCGAAACCCTAAAGGGGGGCACCGACCGGTGCTAGGGCGGGGCGGCCGGCCCCACCTAGCAGCCACTAGGCCCCCCGTTGCTCTAGGTGCCTTCTCGATCCTTCCTCAGTCTTCTCGTGATGTTTCCCATGGTGAATATGTTTTCATGTTTATTTCGCACTAGAGTCCCTCTTTTCAGCTTTCTTGAAATTCACCCTAGAAAATACAAAATATACAAAACTCATGGAAATTGTCGGATAAAACCCTATACTAGTGTGTTTTCATGTTTTACTTCAGGTCTAAAGTTATAATAAAAGTTGACGTTATCGACCGTCAACAATTCCCCCAAGCTTACCTTTTGCCAGCCCCTTGGCAAACCAAGCCTAAGCAGTATATGTATTTGGATCAAGAGTTGCTATAATGTTTTCATTCTTTCCGAGTACACATGCTCCCAAACAAAGATTCTCCTCTGGATCAGTCAATACTTGCTCTAACCTTCAAACTTACCGTTTTACCTTTAACCATGGGGCTTTACATGTTTTGCATGAGCCTTGAGTAATCAGAACACAGAACAGGTTAAGCACTATGTCTCGAATTCTTTGTAGAACCATTATTTCAGAGTTTTTATTAGTTTTCAGAATAAAACTCACAACTTAATTGTATGACACCTTAAGTCTCTCAATGTATGTTGTATTTATGGTTCTCTCTTGAGGCATTAATAATGTTATGCCTCCTATAGCTAAAGGTATATATATGGTAGAGCTTATAGGAGTGCTAATAACAAGGATAAGCTTACTTGCAATGCATGTAATATAAAGTCAACTAATGGATCCATAGAGAATCAAGGCTGTCACAGAACCGACCAAATTATAAGAGTTCAAGTGTAGAAACGATCGCGTAGGTAATCAAGTTTCCAAACTTGAGCCCATATAATGCCAGTAGTGAACTCAAACCATTAAGGATTTCAAACCATCTTTGCAACGAACCAAGATCGTAATAGTTCAGCACAACACAACGATTGTTACATAGTTCATTCACTGTCGATGAAGCGACACCACATCAGAGTTTACTTAATTTATTACAACACAAGTTCGAGTAGCAGAAGCAACATAATTTTCACAACACATTACTGGTTCTTGTTACAGACAGGGTTTCATCAAATCCACCAAAAGCATCATAGGTATGAAGTCGTTAGAGAACCGCGCCTAACGGTTTAGTCCTCATCCCCAGTGGGGTGGAGACAGGTCTTGCAGAATCCGTCATAGAAGATGTCATCTGCAACAAGTGGGAATAAACCCTGAGTACGAGGATGTACTCAACTAGACTTACCCGTCTAACAACACACAAAAGACACCAAGGATCATGCAAGGCTGATTATAAGTGGAGCTGGTGTTGGGCATTCTTAACGTCACTACCAAAAGTAGACTTAGTTTTCTAATTCTGATAATGGCGCCAAAAATGCCAAACCTATCCCTCATACCACTTAAGCCAAGTTGTCATCCCCAGCATGACATGAGAGATGCGGTATTGAAATACGCAATTTCTCTTCTGAATGAAAAATAAATGAGATCTGCAAGCGCACAGATTCATACTGATGTAGCATTTTAACCGGGAAGTATTCCAGGTATCGTTATTTATATTTTTACCACTAGGAAGGGATTGCTAAACATCAATGTTGATTATGGAATGAAATATAGAATTGAGTATCTATCATTGCATGTATAATTGAGAGCATTTATCTATCTCTTTCATACAAGGATAAATGTCACATAAGATATAGATAAAGTATGAATGGTGACAAAGTTAATTAATCTGATCAGCATAACTTAGCCACATAAAATAATGATAAGCACCTCAATAGATATTCTAGCAAGTCATTAGCATGGAATTAGGACGAACTACAAGAATATTTCCTAAGTTATTCTTAACTATAAAGTCTAGCATATCATAGTTAGTTCAATTATACTTGGCAATCATTGCGAGACAGGACTACGCTCATGCATAGTGATATTATCAAGGAAGATGAGAAACAGAGCAATCACTCCCCTGTAATAATGTTGCTCTACCAGCCCTATACACGAGATGGGGACTATATAAGAATCAATGGAGCTGTCACTACCACGAACTACCCCACGATCTGGCATATAGGGTACAATCGCAGATAAATACGGTATAGGCCCCACGCCTACACAATACTTATCATTTACCCACTGTACACATGGATAAACGCTATACGATCCTAAACGTGTATATAATTACAATCTAACTAAGCCAAGCATATAACTATGATAAACTAAGAACAATATAATTGCAAATAATAACAAGTAGAGCAAAGTCATAATCAATATATTAAAGTAGAACAAAGTCATATTAATATTATTGAAGAACAAAGATGAACAATTGAAGAACAATAGAGGAAGTACCAAGAATCCTCTTGACAGATCCAGAAACCAATCGAAGATTGACTCCTTCTAGTTCTAATCCTATGTAGCTATGCTAAACTAGAGATCTATTGATGTGGTGGCTCTAGGGCTTGATCAGAGGCTTCTTCTCCCGAGATGGATAAATGAATTAGGGTTCAAAGGTGCTCTCCTCCAGGGGCCAGGAGGTCTGCTTATATAGTCCTTCCAAATGAATGCGGGCCGTTGGATCAAACTGACATTAATCGCACGGTTTTCCTTGATCCCTTAGGTCGGTGGAGCATGATCCGCAAAGTTGGACGTGATTGGCCCTTAGGCCAGGGCGGGCGCCCAAGGGGGGAGGGCGGGCGCCCTGCCCCCGGGCCCGATCCGCCTCCCTTTCCTTCCCGTGGCTTCTGGACTCTTCTAGATGTTGGATAATTGCGCGGCATGTTAATATCTCTATGTAAACCCAACGCGTGGGCCTTTCCTCCATATTTCCTGATAATCCCCTGCAGAAATAGACAAACACCAAAACTCATGGAATTCTGTCAGATAAAACCCTAAGTCTGGGTGTTGGTTGCATTTAGATCCTTTTCTCTATTTATTTGATGATTATATTTGATACTTAAGGACCGTCAACAAACTCCCCCAAGCTTACCTCTTGCTCGTCCCTGAGCAAGGATAATCTCAGCGATGGATAAGAAGTTGTTCTAATACCTTTAAAGTTGACAGTACACATGCTTTCAAATGAGGTCTCATCTATGAGTTAGAGTAAACTGTCAAGACTTAAAACTTACTCATTTTACCTTTCACCATGGGACTTGTAACCGTCACTTCTGTCTTGAGCAGTTAAAAGATAGAACGATCTAGTCAAGCGCCATGTCTCTTATTTTTTATCAGCTATAGCTCTGGAGTTTTTGCAGATTTTCAAATAAAACTCAGAGATTCCTTTTATGACTCTCTCAAATCTCTCTTTTGTGGTATTTCTGGATCCTTACCAAGGCAGTGATGGTACATGCCTTCTCTCACAGTATGTAGTATTTGTGGTATAAGGCATAGTGACATTGTCTTCTCTCTCATCCTACTCTAATAAGGCTTTGATATCTGGAGCTCATAGGTGGGAGATATACATACTTACAAGACATTTATTGCATAGTCAAACCATGGATCCAAAGAAACAAGTCAATAAGTCAAATCAAGATGTGCATGTGTGGCTAATGAATGGTGTATGGTGATGATGGTGATAACAATGGTGAAAGCAATGGTGAAAGTCTAATTCTACTTTTGCTCTTTTGAGGGGATACATACCTTCCTTGCACTTTGAAACTTTTTGAGGAAAATGAGATGCTCTATATTTTTTTCTTTTCTCTCACGTGGGTATCTTGTACCCCTAATTCTACTGTCGGACACTTGTCCATTTTTACCTCTCGTCTCATTTTTTTCTATTCGTTCGAGGTTCCGGGCACTTGCCCCTTTTTATTTCCTCGTATCTTTTTTTAGAGCACTCATCTCCTGAAATAATATAGCAAATAGTAGTAACCAAGATAACTCGAGCATTTATTTCGTAGGGAAAAACAGAAATAGGAGAATGTTTTTGGCTATTCTCTCCCAGATTAGGAGTAGAATATTTTTAGGTGGTTCTGGAGATAGAAATGAGTGGATATATGTGGATGCGTACTTCCGGAGTAGAAGCAGCATGTGTGAGTGAACGTGCAAGTGAATCTTGATTTTAACCACATGACAAGCTCCTAAGGGTCTACACAGCTTGACCACACTCAATGCTCATAAGCAGTAAAAAGTAAATGTGTGGCTCAAAGTCTAGCAAGCATGTATATATGGCTGTGGTAGGAATTTAAACTCTGATCATACAGAAACTCATCATGTGATATTTTAAAGATTTTCAAAGATAAAATTCTCCTGAATTCTAGCATCTCTAGGAATAGATAAACAACAGCTCAACCTTCTCATATCATATCCGTTAACAACTTAGACTTCAGATCAAGTTCTCTTCCCACAAGTTCAGGTTTAGAGGAAGCTTTAAATTATAACAGTTATGTCTAAACTAGAGAGAGAACTCAAATTTGAAAATTAGGTAGAGCAACTATTCATCATATCCATGCTAGAGCTTTATTAAGATTCAGTTTAGCATAGCCACTTTATTTATTTATTAAGCACACTAAGCAAAAGATATATATATATATATATAAGCACAACTTTATTTGGTTTTTCATGGTTATGTATATTTTTATTTTAATATAGTATAAGTATATGAATAGATAGAAATACTTAGCGGGATATATGGGGGTGCTCTCCCCCAAGCTGAATTTTGACGTAATTTCTCCTGATGTAGCTAGCAGGTGGCTGAGGTGTATTTGAAAGTCGGCAGTACCCTGACAGCGATTAGAATGTCCTCCGTCTGCTAGTCTTCTTGATCCTTGAATTATGTGGAGCTCAAATAGACAACAAAGATTTGTGGAACTGATTACGTGTTAGCATAAATATCTAGCATTTATCATGTTGAGCCTCCTCAATAAATATTACTCTCTATATTTTCATTTTATAGAGCAGAAAAAATTATTTATTTTATTTTTATGCCACCACAGCGAATGTACTTATGGATTTTATGCTGGGCTTACTATTTTTTTAACATTTTTATTTTCTCTTTAGGATGATATGAACCTGATTAACTCAACTAGCTATTTTAAATAATTGAAAGGAAAAGATAACTACCAAGTTTACCTCTTGGCAAGGCGTTTGGTGTTTTTAAGTCCTCCGAACGGGACTCTCCATTTTCTCAGTTGTCCTGGGGTTCGCTGGATGGCGTAGTTGGTGGTTCCGGCGGCGCCTCCTCTTCGTGTATATCTATCTTCTCTCTCCACACCTGACTTGGTGCTACGGTCACCTCAGGATAGTTATGTTCAAGCTTTATGTCTTCAGACCTTACCACTTCTCCTTCGTAGTCTGCCCATCCGTCCTTGATGATTTGCCACTTCTGGTTGCGGTTGCGTCATCTTCTTCTTGTCTTAACCTGCTTAGAGTCTTCAACTATATAGTTAGGGTCAGTAAAATAGCGGCGTACCTTCTCAGAGGGGAAGTGCATGTGGACTTCTCCAGTTCCAATGTAGATGATTGCTTTAACGGTGTTGAGTAATGGTCTCCCAAGGATGATGGGTGGATCGTACTCGTCTTCTCTCATGTCGATAACCTGAAAGTCTGTATGGACAAAATGATCGTCTCTTTTGACAGGGACATCAATTACTATACCTGCAACCTCTCGAAATGTCTGATATGCCATCTGGAGCTGAATGTATGTCGGTTTTAGGGGCATGTTTCCGAACAAGAGCTGATAGGTGACTGCGGCCATTATGTTGATGCCCGATCCGGTGTCACAAAGTGTCTTGTAGAAGTTGTATCCATTAATGGAGCACTGGATGCTTAGCAAACCGGGTCGTCCTTCTTGGTCAGGAACGGTGACTTAAGTCGATGATCTTGACCTCCATGAACTGCAGTGACCATCTTAGCTGACTCGGTCCACATTTGCTTGCTCCTGTTCCTCCTGTTGGTCCTCTTCATTGGTTCATGTTGGGATTGCTCTGAGATTTGTGTAGTCTTGTTCTTGAAGGAAAACGTCTCCTTCCTCCCCTTGATGTAGAAACTGATCTTGGCAGCACTAGCGTAAATGACAGCTCCCAAGGTGTTTAGGAATGGCCTCCCTAAGATGACCGGTGCCCTCTCATCATTAATGGTTTCTATCACCATGAAGTCTGCTGGGGCATACAAGGTACCAACTCGGACACAGAGGTTCTTCAATATTCCCTTTGGGAAGCTTAGCGTCCGATCTGCAAGCTACAAACACATAGTTGTTTCTAATAAAGGATATGTTAAGATTTTTTCATAGAGTACCCTGGGAATAATGTTGACGCTGGAGCAAAAGTCGCAGAGTGCTTCTGGGAAGTCCACCATCCCGATGGAGATCGGGATGATGGGGCGTCCTGGATCGCCTCTCTTGACCGGCAGATGGTCACTAGTAACTTCCGCAACGGGTTACTCCAGTAGTTACCTTTATCAAACATGTCTACAAGATTTGCAGATTCTAATCCTTCCGGTTGTGATTGTATACCGGGGTTAGTAGCAGGAACAGCAGCAGCTATTTGATTTAACTGAGATTCAATCATTTTATTAAAGCTAATTTGATTCTTGATGGCAGTAGAGAAATTTGTTGATATTTGGTAACGCAATTAGAAAATGATCCGCAAGCGCACGGATATCGGTGAGCATTTCACCCGGGAGGTTTTCCACAGTATCGTATTTATATTTTTACCACTGGGAGAAAGGGTGCATCTGACTAACCAAATCTATTGCTACTATCCCTTTAGGCTACAAAGAATGTCTCTCGATGTGAGTGATGTATAGAGAAGACTGCAACCGTAGTCTCGTTCTAACCTTAGTAAGGATGATCTACTGTTCTATTGGGGAGGCTCACGGAATCTAGACAATACAAAGGATGTTCGACCTGCACCTATAAACCTACCCGTCCTGCTAATGAGATGTGATCTGCAAAGGTAACTCGGAAATGTCACGTTCCTCGCTACTACCACGGTCCAGCTAGTCAGGGGATATCTATGAGTACCCTAGCCTAAACATCACGTTTACGCTAACAAGTGATTACTCTAATACTCAACCGAAAGAGGATTAAAGTAAACTCATAAACCAAAGAACAATAAAACAAGAACTTACTAGTATTAGAAGTCGAATTACTGAAGAATCTTAGAAGCAAGCCTCGGGTTAGGAGACTTGATCCCGTAGGTACAACTCGGAGTAGACACCGACAGGCCGGCCTTCCTCCGATCCATACCTCCACTCTATCTCTCTCAATCTAGTAGAAACTAGAAGATCTATTTCTACTTTACATTGGTTGCTAAGCCTAAAAAGTAATATTATTTAGAGAAGAGGTTTTCCTTCGAGGGCACCCCTCAATCTCTATGATAATTTCTTGTCTCCTCCAGGGGCCAGAGGGGGTCTCCTTATATAGTCCTCCCCTTCTATGCGTTTTTGGGTCGATAGGCGAGGTGGTACTATGTTATTCTGGATCCAATAGGTCGGTGGAACGTCGTGTGCGAAGAGAGTCCGGAACGGAGTCCAGAGGTGGGCGGGCGCCCAGGTCCTCAGGGCGGGCGCCCTGGGCCTGGCCCCTTTCGGGCTCCGCTTCCTTCCCGTGGCTTCTGGAGTCTTCTAGATGGTAGAAAATTGCGCGGTGGGTTGATATCTCTATGTATTCCCGACATGTGGGCCTTTCTTCCTTATTTTCTGATAACCCCCTGCAGAAATAGACAAACACCAAAACTCGTGGAATTCTGTCAGATAAAACCCTAAGTCTAGATGTTGATTTCATTTGGATCCTTTTCTTTGTTTAATTGATAATTAAATTTGATACTTAAGGACCGTCAACAAACTCCCCCAAGCTTACCTCTTGCTCGTCCCTGAGCAAGGATGAACTCAAGAGTTTCTGCAGTGGTTTCATTTCTTAGAAGTACACATGCATTTAAGCAAGATCTCATCTCTGAGTTAGAATAAACTGTTAAGACTTAAAACTTACTTACTTTACCTACTTCATAGGACTTGTAACCGTCACTTCTGTCTTGAGTGGTTAAAAGATAGAACAGTCTAGTCAAGTGCCATGTCTCTTATTCTTGATCAGCTATAGCTCTGGGGTTTTTGCATATTTTCAAATAAAACTCAGAGATTCCTTGTATGACTCTCTCATATCTCTCTCTTGTGGTATTTCTGGATCCTTACCAAGGCATTGATGGTATATGCCTTCTCTCAAAGTATGTGGTATTTTTGGTATGAGGCATAGTGATATTGCCTTCTCGCTCACCCTATTCTAATAAGGTTTTGATATCTGGAGCTCATAGGTGGGAGACAGCTAATACATACTTACAAGACATTTATTGCATAGTCAAACCATGGATCCAGAGAAACAAGTCAATAAGTCAAATCAAGATGTGCATGTGTGGTGAATGAATGGTGTATGGTGATGATGATGATAATAATGGTGAAAGTTTAATTCTACTTTTGCTCTTTTGAGGGGATACATACCTTTCTTGCACTTTGAACCTTTTTGGGGAGAATGAGATGCTCTATATTTTCTTTTTCTTTCCTCTCAGGTGGGTATCTTGTACCCCTAATTCTACTGTCGGACACTTGTCCATTTTTACCTCTCGTCTCACTTTTTCTTTTCTTCGAGGTTCCTGGCACTTGCCCCTTTTTATTTCCTCGTATATTATTTTTTTTTCTTTTTTTTCTTCTTTTTTTTAGAGCACTCATCTCCTTAAATAATATAGCAAGTGGTAGTAACCAGGATAACTCGAGCATTTATTTCACAGGGAATAACAGGGATAGGATAATATTTTTGGCTATTCTCTCCCGGATTAGGAGTAGAATAATTTTTGGGTGAATGTGGAGATGGAAATGAGTAGATATATGTGGATGGTACTTCCGGAGTAGAAGTAGCATGTATGAGTGAACGTGCAAGTGAATCTTGATTTAACCACATGACAAGCTCCTAAGGGTCTACACAGCTTGACCACACTCAATGCTCATAAGCAGTAAATAATAAATGTGTGGCTCAAAGTCTAGCAAGCATGTATATATGGCTGTGGTAGGAATTTAAACTCTCATCATACAGAAACTCATCATGCAACATTTTAAAGATTTTCAAAGATAAAATTCTCCAGAATTCTAGCATCTCTAGGAACAGATAAACAGCAGCTCAACCTTCCCATATCGTATCCGTTAACAACTTAGACTTGAGATCAAGTTTTCATCCCACAAGTTTAGGTCTAGAGCAAGCCTTAAATTATAACAGTTATATCTAAACTTGAGAGAGAACTTCAAATTTGCAAATTAGGCAGAGCAACTATTCATCATATCCATGCTTAAGTTTTATTAGATACAGATTAGCATAGCCACTTTATTTATTTATTAAACACACTAAGCAAAGCATAAAATCTTTATTTGGTTTTTCATAGTTATGTGTATTTATATTCTAATATAGTATAAGTATAAAGATAGATAGAAATACTTATCGAGATAAATGGGGGTGCTCTCCCCCAAGCTGAATTTTGACGTAATTTCTCTTGATGTAGCTAGCAGGTGGCAGAGGTGTGTTTGAAAGTCAGCAGTATTTTGACAGCGATTAGAATGTCCTCCGTCTGCTAGTCTTCTTGATTCTTAAATTCTGTAGAGCTCAAATAGACAACAAAGCTTGTGGAACTGATTAAGTGTTAGCATAAATATCTAGCCTTTATCATGTTGAGAATCCTTAATAAATATTACTCCCTGTTTTTATATTTTTGTTTTTTATAGAGCAGAAAAATATTTATTTTATTTTTATGCCACCACAGTGAATGTACTTATGGGTTTTATGCCACTCGTCTACTCACATGGGGCTTACAGTTTTTTAACATTTTTATTTTCTTCTTAAGATAGCATGAACCTGATTAACTAAGCAAACTATTTTAAATAATTGAAAGGAAAAGGATAGCTACCAAGTTTACCTCTTGGCAAGGCGTTCGGTGTTTTTAAGTCCTCCGAACGGGATTTTCTGTTTTCAGTCGTCCTGGGATTCGCTAGGTGGCGTAGTCGGTGATTCCGGTGGCGCCTCCTCTTTGTGTATAACTATGTTCTCTTTCCACACCTGACTCGGTGCTACGGTCTCCTCAGGACAGTTCTGTTCAAGTTGAATGTCTTCAGTACTTATCACTTCTCCTTCATAGTCTACCCGTCCGTCCTTGATGATTTGCCTCCTCTGGTTGCGGTTGCGTTGTCTTCTTCTTGTCCTGACCTGCTTAGAATCTTCAACTATATAGTTAGAATCATTAAAGTAGTGGCGTACCTTCTCAGAGAGGAAGTGCATGTGGAATTCTCCGGTTCCAATATAGATAATGGCTTTGATAGTGTTTAGGAACGGTCTTCCAAGGATGGTGGATGGATCATACTCGTCTTCTCCCATGTCAATGACCTAAAAATTGTCTGAAGCTAATGTATCTTGGTTGTAGGAGCATGGTTCCATGCAAGAGCTGATAAGTGACTGCGGCCATTATGTTGTCGTTAGATCCGGTGTCGTAGAGTGTCTTCTGAAAAGAGTATCCATTGTTTGTGCATTCGATTCTTGGAACACCAGGGTCGTCCTTCTTGACCAAGAAAGGTGACTTGAGTCGACGATCTTGACCTCCTTGAACTGCAGTGACCATCTTAGCTGACTTGGTCCACATTTGCTTGTTCCTGTTCCTCCTGTTGGTCCTCTTCCTTGGTTCATGTCGGGATTGCTCTGAAGTTTATGTAGTCTTGTTCTTGAAGGAAAATCTCCTTCTTCCCCTTGATGTAGAGACTGATCTTGGCAGCATTAGCGTAGATGACACTTCTGGTGTTTAGGAATGGCCTCCCTAAGATGATGGGTGCCCTCTCCTCAGTACCAGTCTCTATCACCATGAAGTCTGCTAGAGCATACAAGGTACCAACTCGGACGCAGAGGTTCTTCAATATTTCCTTTGGGAAACTGGGTGTTCGATCTGCAACCCTGGGCATAATGTTGATGCTGGAGCCAAAGTCGTAGAGTGCTTCTGGGAAGTCCACCATGCCGATGGAGATCGGGATAACGGGGCGTCCTAGATCACCTCTCTGAGTAATTAGGCCTCTGTTGATTTCAACCTTGATGTTGTTGAGGACGGTTATAGTAATAGTTGTTATTGTTGTTGATGTAGTTCACGTCCTCAAGCATCTCAAGGCAGTGATTGCCTGAGCGTCCAGTATCTCCAGTGTGTTTGTGCTCGTAGATCCTAGTTCTTCACTTGGTGGAATCTGGGAGTTGTAAAACTCCTTCATATTATGCTCGAAGTGTTCCTGCTCACAGAGACAAGGTAGAGATCAAGTGCTTGGGCCCTGTTGGTGGAAAACACCAACAGAACCAAAAGTGTATTTGTTCTTCTCTAACCTTAAGCATAGTGAGCAAGACAAAGTTGATGGATCATGAGTGTAGCATTTGTCAGATCAGATGGCTCAACCTAATGGAAAGATAATCTATCTATATTTTTGTTTTGTTTATATCTTCCAAAGATTGCATGTGCAATACTTTAGCTTATATGATTAGGAGTGTGGGGTCACGAAGGTAGTACTAAGAACAAAGATTAAAGGACTAAACATGTTGAATTAATTGAGTTGGTTAATTTGGAGTTATAAATCATACATGTTTGTCTCTTTATTTATGTGAATGCCAGAACCAAGGAGGAGCTTATAAAAGTGTTAGTCAAGTACCTTAAGATGTTACCTTACTTGAAGAGTGATGGTACAGTATCACCTTGTGGAAGCTTTCCTTTCTTAGCGGTTGTGCATCGTGTTTGTGGCACCCTCCATGAATCATCTCTTATGAGCTACGTCTTTCTTGTGCAAATTGTTAAACTTCATGTGTCACTTTCTTCATCTCCAATGAGTTTGCATCTCAGGACTTCCCAGGTTGATATTGAAAGTTTTCCTACAGGGGTTAGTCCAACAAAATATCCCATATCTACTATAGCATACTATCGGCTCAAAAATCAACCTAGACACCATGTCTAATTTGATTTAGGAGGGCATTTTAACCTAAGCACCATGCTTAATTTAAAAATCCTTTGGAAGTAAGATCATCATTCCTAAACTAAGCACCATGCTTGATTTAAGAGATAAATGAAACTACTCCAAACCTAGACATATACTAAAGCAAATAAAGGTAGCATGAGAGCATTTATAGCGATCTACTCAAGTGGAGGTGAAGTAGTGTAATTAGTACTTAACAAATTGAGCATCTCTCAAAGGTAGGGACAACCAACGTAGCAACATGGCAAAGGATGTTTTTATGTAAAGTACTCCCCCAAGCTTGAATTTTGCAAAATTCAAGTTTGGATGAATTTAATTCAATGTTGTGTGATGGTTGGTTGGACATACCTTGTGCTTGTCATTCATCCGATCTTCTTGCTCCAATCCTGGAAAGGTTAGTGACAAGAATACCCGAAGGAATATTTCTACAATTATCTTTATATGCTCAATACACAAGGCAATGTTGCAAATAATTAGAAGTGCTTGTTGTAGGACACTAAGCTTGTCCTTGGGGAACCATCAATTAACTCAACGAGATCTGCAATATTTATTATAGACATACGCATCGACAGCCGCCCTTTTAAAGTTTTTATAAATAGAAAAGAAGAGGGGGTTGGAGATCTCAAATGTGGTAAGGATGGAGAGACAAATTGATTGGAGAGATGTTTTATATGAGCAAGGACTGGGTGAGGTATTTATGAAATAATTTCCATGCTCACTGTTGTTTCTCTCATTCTCAAACTCCAAGGATGATTCTTCATGAATGTTTAAAATTCCTCTAGGATTGTCTCTCAAGTTTGTTTTATCTATCCATTCAATGGTGATAGCACATGGATTTTTAATGCCCTCTAGCCATTGATGTTGCTCTTCTCGATCCTCCTTCTTATGCATGGGATGTCTAGATAGATTCATAGGATTATCGAGAGGTTCAAGAGAAAGAACATAGTAGAATTTATTAAGCTCAAGGATGGGTTGGATAGCCGAATTATGGGATTGAAATGTTTGGAAATCGGCTATTGAAACTTCCTTTCCTCGTCTGGGAGATGATTCCTTCTCTATCTCTATGATTTTTCTATGAAGACTAGTACAAGAAGGATGTCCACAAATGAAGACATACCTTCCTTTACTAATAGATAAAGAAAGAAAGACTCTACCAAAGGTTATAAGATTAAGACCAATGTGAAAATATCGAGAAAAAAACTTGGTCTTGTAGGGCTAGGTCTAAACCAGAATTTATAGAAAGATTAACAGATTCCCTAGGTGTAGCAAAAAGTGCATTATCTTTTTGATTAAAAGATAGGACCTCAGCTATAGAAAAGGGTTGGTTTTGACCTATTGCAATCAACTCCGGACACAGATCATAATTAGGGGCAGAGCGTGTTGACTCCCATGGTCTATGGCTGGTCTCCGAAGGTGCAAAGAATTTAATAATAGGTATGGAATTTGAGTTATCCATAAAGATAAAAATAAAAAGATAAAAGAATAAAAGTATAAAAGTATAATACAAGATAATAGCAAGACTCAAAGTTATCTCAGCAAACCGTCTTTCTCCCCGGCAACGGCGCCAGAAATGCTTGTTGATATTTGGTAACGCAATTAGAAAATGATCCGCAAGCGCACGGATATCGGTGAGCATTTCACCCGGGAGGTTTTCCAGAGTATCGTATTTATATTTTTACCACTGGGAGAAAGGGTGCATCTGACTAACCAAATCTATTGCTACTATCCCTTTAGGCTACAAAGAATGTCTCTCGATGTGAGTGATGTATAGAGAAGACTGCAACCGTAGTCTCATTCTAACCTTGGTAAGGATGATCTACTGTTCTATTGGGGAGGCTCACGGAATCTAGACAACACAAAGGATGTTCGACCCGCACCTATAAACCTACCCGTCCTGCTAACGAGATGTGATCTGCAAAGGTAACTCAGAAATGTCACGTTCCTCGCTACTACCACGGTCCAGCTAGTCAGGGGATATCTATGAGTACCCTAGCCTAAACACCACATTTACGCTAACAAGTGATTACTCTAATACTCAACCGGAAGAGGATTAAAGTAAACTTATAAACCAAAGAACAATAAAACAAGAACTTACTAGTATTAGAAGTCGAATTACTGAAGAATCTTAGAAGCAAGCCTCGGGTTAGGAGACTTGATCCCGTAGGTACAACTCGGAGTAGACACCGACAGGCCGGCCTTCCTCCGATCCATACCTCCACTCTATCTCTCTCAATCTAGTAGAAACTAGAAGATCTATTTCTACTTTACATTGGTTGCTAAGCCTAAAAAGAAATATTATTTAGAGAAGAGGTTTTCCTTCGAGGGCACCCCTCAATCTCTATGATAATTTCTTGTCTCCTCCAGGGGCCAGAGGGGGTCTCCTTATATAGTCCTCCCCTTCTATGCGTTTTTGGGTCGATAGGCGAGGTGGTACTATGTTATTCTGGGTCCAATAGGTCGGTGGAACGTCGTGTGCGAAGAGAGTCCAGAACGGAGTCCAGAGGTGGGCGGGCGCCCAGGTCCTCAGGGCGGGCGCCCTGGGCCTGGCCCCTTTCGGGCTCCGCTTCCTTCCCGTGGCTTCTGGAGTCTTCTAGATGGTAGAAAATTGCGCGGTGGGTTGATATCTCTATGTAATCCCGACATGTGGGCCTTTCTTCCTTATTTTCTGATAACCCCCTGCAGAAATAGACAAACACCAAAACTCGTGGAATTCTGTCAGATAAAACCCTAAGTCTAGATGTTGATTTCATTTGGATCCTTTTCTTTGTTTATTTGATAATTAAATTTGATACTTAAGGACCGTCAACAAAATTATCCATTCTATTATTTATATTTTCTAATATTTTATCATTAGATGTCAATTTCTTAGATAGGTTATCCATTAGCTTTCCTTGATTAGACACTAACTCTCTTAGAGGTGGAAAATTATTATTATTGTTGTAAGAATTGTTACCTTGATAATTACGTGAGTAGTTAGGCCTCTGTTGATTCCAGCCTTGATTTTGTTGAGGACGGTTGTAGTAGTAGTTGTTGTTGTTGCCGTTGATGTAGTTCACATCCTCAAGTATCTCAAGGCAGTGATTGCATAACTTCTTTCTTATCTCCAGCTCTATCATCGAGCTTCTTCATGAGCAGGTCTAGCTTGGCAGACAGCATGTCTACCTCCTTGAGCTGATGCATACCTCCACCTCTCTCGCGTGTCTAGGTCCTTTCTTCATTCCAGCCTTGGTTGGACGCCATCTTCTCCACAAGAGCTGTGGCTTCTGATATGGTGAGTGACAGGAATGCTCCTCCAGCTGCAGCATCCATGGTCTCACAGGCACTATGGCCGAGCCCATGATAAAACGTTTGCATCAATAGCCAGCTCTCCATTCCATGATGGGGACATTCTAGGATGTAGTCTTGGAAGCGCTCCCATGCTTCTGGAACGGATTCATCATGTTGTTGCTGAAAACTTGTAATTTTCCCACAGAGAGCATTGGTCTTGCCCCATGGGAAAGAACTTAGCCAAAAAGTTTGTGGAGCAGAGTGCCCACGTAGTATTCTTCTCTTTTGTAGCGTAGAACCACTGCTTCGCTCTCCCTAACAGTGAGAATGGGAAGAGGCAAAGTAGTATAGCATCTCTGGGGACTCCTGATATGGTGAATGTGCTGCAAATCTCCAGGAAGTGTTGGAGATGAGCACTAGCATCTTCGTGTGCCTTTCCACAGAACTGGTTGGATTGCACCATGTTGATAAGTCCAGGCTTGAGCTCAAAGTTGCCGTCGATCTCTGCAGTAGGTCCAGTATGGATGTTGTCCGTAGTCGGAGCTTAGAACTGACGGATCGATTTGTTCGCCATGGCTTCGAACTCTGAAGACAAGTTCCGGGTGAAACTTCGGTGATCTTCTTGAATGGATGAAGCTTCGTGCTGAAGTGTTGATGATCTCTTCTTGAGCTTGGCTCTTGTTTTTCTGAATAACGCTTTGGGATTGTCAACAAAATTTTCTGGAAAATGTCTTCTATTCACACTTTACCCTGCATAAAATAAAATAGAAAAATAACAGGGTAAAACTGTATGAGAGAATTGATAATCTCAATCATATTAGTGATGCGAATGATGACTCAAAATTCCATATTCATTCCTAATTAGTAATCAACCTTCCCCGGCAACGGCTCCAAAAATGCTTGTTGGGCATTCTTAACGTCACTACCAAAAGTAGACTTAGTTTCCTAATACTGATAACGGCGCTAAAAATGCCAAACCTATCCCTCATACCACTTAAGCCAAGTTGTCATCCCCAGCATGACATGAGAGACGCGGTATTGAAATATGCAATTGCTCTTCTGAATGAATAATAAATGAGATCTACAAGCGCTCAGATTAATACCGATGTAGCATTTTAACTGGGAAGTATTCCAGGTATCGTTATTAATATTTTTACCACTAGGAAGGATTGCTAAACATCAATGTTGATTATGGAATGGAATATAGAATTGAGTATCTATCATTGCATGTATAATTGAGAACATTTATCTATCTCTTTCATACAGGGATAAATGTCACATAAGATATAGATAAAGTATAAATGGTGACAAAGATAATTAATCTGATCAGCATAACTTAGCCACATATAATAATGATAAGCACCTCAATAGATATTCTAACAAGTCATTAGCATGGAATTAGGACGAACTATAAGAATATTTCCTAAGTTATTCTTAACTATAAAGTCTAGCATATTATAGTTAGTGCAATTATACTTGGCAATCATTGCGAGACAGGACTACGCCCATGCATAGTGATATTATCAAGGAAGATGAGAAACATAGCAGTCACTCCCTTGTAATAATGTTGCTCTGCCAGCCCTATACACGAGAGGGGGACTATATAAGAATCAATGGAGCTGTCACTACCACGAACTACCCCGCGATCTGGCATATAGGGTACATTTGCAGATAAATACGGTATAGGCACCACGCCTACACAATACTTATCATTTTTTTAAACCGAGGTGAACCCTATTTCCATTATCACTAACGGAAATACAAAGTCTTTAGGAAGCAATAAAGAGAGATAGAATGGGCAGAACCTAGAGAAACCTCACTACTACAAAAGCTACCATCAAGGTAAAGCTATTGAAACCTACTTCTCCAACGGTCTGACTATGACAAGACAGCAAACATAACAGATTACAAAACACAAAAACAAGATAGACCCAAATCGCATCACAGCTGGACGCTTTCTTCAGGTACTTGACAAGAGATCTTCTACTCTTCTTGGCTGTCATCATCATTGTCTTTCATCAGCAGGTCTCCCTCTCTGTTCCTCTTAGCAAGAAGAGAGGTAGCGATCTTGAGCATCGTGTTTACTCCATTCTCCAGTGCTCCCTTGTCTACTTCCTTGAAAAGACCTGCCCAGTATTTCATTAAAGCACAAGCATGACAAATAAAAGAGATTGGGTTTGAAAGGAGTTTCCCCTCAAAACATGTTCTATTTCGGGCCTTCTAGATAGCCCAACATACTGCAGCAATCCCAATTGCATGAAACTGTTTTTCTGAAGGTATCCAGACATCACACCAATTCCAACATTGCTCAAAAGAACAAGGAATATTAACAGCTCCAATACATTTAGCAACTATTGCCCAAACTGCTTTAGCAGTACTACATTGAAAGAACAAGTGAGATAAGTTTTCAGCTTTATCACAAAAATAACAAGTAGGATCACCTGTCCATTTCCTTTTAACCATATTATCTTTTGTCAACACAGCATTGTTAAGCATAAGCCACAAGAATATTTTTATCTTCGCTGGTATCGCACTTTTCCAAATCCTTTTATGATATATGCCAGAATCATTTATAGTCATAGTATCATAACAGGATTTAACAGAGAAACGACCACTTTTACCAAATTTCCAAGAAATATCATCATTGGCATCAGTAAAAATAACTTTTTTGAAGTCCTCCATAATGCTGATCCAATCATCCCGTAATTTATCCACTAACCATCTTGAGAAAGTAACTACTTGAATGTTTTGCCTAACTTCATATACCTTCAAATTTTGATGCACACAAATTTTGAATAGCTCAGGGAATAACAATTACAATGGTTTATCATACAACCATGTATCTCTCCAAAACAGAGTTGATTTCCCATTACCAATTATAATTTTTCTCCCTTGCAAATATATTTCTCTAATTTTCAACAAATCAGCCCACATAGCAGAGTCATTTTGCCTGTGTTTCACAGTGCAAATTGATGCATTTTTTATATATTTGAATTTAATGATCTATTGCCACAGCCCATCCTCTTTTTCAAGTTTCCAGAACCATTTACACAAAAGGCTAATGTTCATTTTAGAAATGTCCTTAATTCCAAGTCCTCCTTTCTTTTTATTCTTACAAATCTTAGTCCATCTAACAAGATGATACTTTTTCTTTGTCCCCCCACCTTGCGAGAAAAAAGTCCTTCTCAACTTGTCCAACCTACTTTGTATTGTTTAGGGAAACAAGTAAATGGACATATGATATATAGGGGCATTGTTTAAACTGGATTTGATAAGAGTTGTTCTACCAGCTATCGATAATGATCAACCTTGCCAAACATCCAACTTCTTAGCATTTTTATCCACTAAAGGAAGCCAGTCAGCTACATGAAGCCTACTAGGACTCACAGGAACTCCTAGATATTTTATAGGGAAGGTTCCAATTTGGCAATTGAACAGATCAGCATACTTATTAGCCCAATTCTCCTCATCATTAATGGTAAGAATCTCACTTTTAAGGAAATTTATTTTCAAACCAGTCATCAGCTCATACATGTATAGCAATAGCTTCAAATTTCTTGCATCTTCAATGTTGTGTTTCAAACATAAAATCGTATCATCTGCATATTGTAATACTGCAACTCCTTTATCTATAATATGATCCACCAACCCATGAAATAGATCATTAGCTTGGGCCTTATGAATCATTCTAGTCAAGCCGTCAGCCACAAAATTGAATAAAATAGGAGATAAAGATAAAGGATCTCCTTGTCTCACTCCTTTGTAACTTTTTATGTATCTCCCAATTAGATCATTCAACTTAACACTAACTGTTCCCCCAGAAACCACATTTTTTATCCATTCACACCATTTGGTGCAGAAACCTCTAGCCTCAAAACATTTGAAGAGAAAACTCCATTTCACTTTATCATAAGCTTTTTCAAAATCTAATTTTAAGATGATCCCAATCTGTTTAGTCCTTTTGGTTTCATGTAAGATTTCATGCAGAATCATAATGCCACTCATGATATTTCTTCCTTTCATAAAAGCAGTTTGATTGTGATGTATAAGTTTTTCAGCAATTTTTTCCAATCTCACATTCAAAACTTTGGTAATCAGCTTGTACAAACAATTTAATTAGTAAGCAAATCGGTCTTATATTGTTGAATTTTAGTAGCATCACTAACTTTAGGTAGCAGAGTAATCACCCCATAGTTCAATCTACTAATGTCTACCTTTCCTTCGTGAAAGTCTAAGAATAATTGCATAATATCATCTTTCACAATTTCCCAACACATTTGATAAAACTCAATTGGTATCTTATCTGGGCCAGCTGCTTTGTTTTTTCCATTTGAAACAAAGATTCTTTAATCTCACTTTCAGAAAAAGGTCTACATAAAAATTCATTCTTCAAATCAGACACTTTATCAATTTCA
This sequence comes from Sorghum bicolor, assembly GCF_000003195.3. NCBI lineage: Eukaryota > Viridiplantae > Streptophyta > Magnoliopsida > Poales > Poaceae > Sorghum > Sorghum bicolor. Next base: position 38,231,606 of record NC_012877.2, on the reverse strand, counting down.
TCCCACAAACTTTGATGAATCTGTATATTGTGTTCTATTTCAGGACCAAACAACTCAGCATAATATTCAGATGCATGCTGCAAAAGATTTTCATCCCCCTCAATAATGTTTCCATCACATTCAAAAGTTATGATCTTGTTTTTTCTTTTTCTGCCATTGGCGATTCTGTGAAAATAACTAGTATTATTGTCTCCTTTTAGTAACCATTGTTCATGAGATCTATTGTACCAGTATGTTTCCTCTTGATCCAAAAGAAGTAAATTTTCACAAAGCAGTCTAGTTTTCATCTCAGCCAATTCAGCATTAAGCCCATTCACTTCCTCTAATACTTCTAATTTTTTTATTTCCTCACTGTTAGAACATCTTTGTTTTTTAAGCTCACCTTGCAGATTAAAGCCCCAGCCTTTGAAGTACTGTTTCAGTATCTTCAATTTCTGCTGAATTTTATCAAGACTGGTTTTAGCTCTGCATGGTTTGGTCCAAATATTTCTAACCTTTGGGATAAACTCCGGATGATTTAACCAGTTCAGATCAAATTTGAATTCAATATGTCTCTGATTAGGGATAGTTTCAGAAAATAGAATCAAAGGATTATGATCAGAGACCTCCCTAGGTAATTTTTTAACTAAAACATTAGGAAAGATATCCTCCCAATCATTGGAAATAAGGATTCTATCAAGTTTTTCCAAAGTAGGATTAACTTGATTGCTTGACCAAGTGAAAACTCCCCCAGACATCTCGAGTTCTCTAAGTTCATGAAAATTGATGAGGGTATTAAACATATCAGAATATCTCAAGGTGCCACCAGGCTTATTCCTTTCTATTGCAAATCTGATAATATTGAAATCTCCACCAACCAAAATAGGTTCCTGATTTCTAGTACAGAAAGCTGATAATTCGGCTACGAAATCCATTTTATGTTCCTCCTGAGCAGCTCCATATACTATCAAAAGATTCCATTTAATCTTTTCCATTTTATCCCACAAATTCACCTGTAACATAAAATCCCCTTGCTGGAATGAGCCAACATCAAACCATTCTTTCCTAACCCCCACAAGGATACCCCCAGATTTTCCATGTGCTGAATTATACAACCACTTAGGATCAAATTTCCTCAAAAGTTTTTCATCACAATCTTTAATCATAGTTTCTTGAATTCCTAGAAAGTGGAAAGCATATTGATAAATGAGATCTTTAAGAAAAGTAGAAACCCCTTTCTTTCTAAGGCCCCTACAATTCCAAATAAGGCCTTGCATTTTTATTATGATTTTTTATATCTGGTGTTCCTAGGTGCAGAAGCATTACAAGGCTTCCTCCCTTTTTTCTTGATCAGGCCAGGAACTTCCTGGTCCTGATCAATCACTTGCTTTAATGGAGAGATTTTTAATTTCTTCCTATTTTTTCTCCTTTTCTTTCTGGACTCAACCAAAATAAAATTCTCTGTCTCAGAGGATTCCTCATGTAACCAATCTAACTCATGTATCTGTCCTTCATCTTTTTTTTCAATCTCAACTGAATCAGTTTGAGATTTCTTTTTTTGCTCAATTTGTTTATGATATAAATCATTTCTAGCATTCTCTAAATCATTTATTAGGTCAAAGGTATCAAAGTTATTACTGTCTACCAAAATTCCCATATCAGCAGTGGTTTGAATAATATCTTCTACAGAAAGAATAGAAAAAGAATTGGTTGTTTTTGAGTTACCTTCTAAATTCTTTTTAGCTCCAGCCTTCTCAATCTTTTCCATAGTTGTCATCTTTGTGTCTTTCTTCAATCTTTCACTCCTTCTCTCTTGAATCTTACAAGCTTTTTGTTCAGGCACAACACCAATATCTTCTGTGTTTACATCATGTTCATTCAGCCCACCATCTTTGTTGATCAGATTGTTATCCTCCTCTTGCACACTATCTTGAGTATTGACAATGTTATCATCAGGCATAAAGATTTCTGGAGATTGGCTTTTCCTTTTGCAATTCTTTTCACCAGCTGACTGTTCTTTTTCCTCCCAAAATAATTCATTTTTTCCCATTGGATCCACAGAATAACCAACTGCATTATCAAATATTTTGGGCAAATCAGTTTGGACAAACCAAATCTGTTTAGAAGAATCACCTTGACCCTCTTTAGAAGATTGACCCACTTCATCACTAGTGAGTTGTTTGATCTTTCTTATAAAAGAATCACTATCTGTATCAGAGTCCTCAAAAGTATCAGGAATATGAACTTTGTCATTGTCACCACCATCACTGGGTGCCTTTTGTGCATCAGCCATCATCTTAGTTTGGGATTTTCTATTAAAACTATTCTTAGGAGGTGCTGACCAATACATAGCTTGTACCTGTTTCCCAGATTGATCTCCTCGATCCTGAATGGAACCATCAGATCTTGTGGATTCTTTATCAAGTTTTTGATTCTCAGCTTTCTCATCACTTTTGGGTTTTTTTTTTTTTTGTGGAGGTTGAGCATCCTCCCCAACTTTAATACCACTTCTCAGCATCCTCTCACCTTTTCCATCAGGGATCTCCCTTTCAAACTCAAAGTCAATAATATACAGACCTAGAGTTCCTTCTGCAGTTTTTGGAACTTTGGAAACATCTCTACAAGCAATCTTCAGTCTGACATAATCATATCTGAATCGAGATTCCTCATCTATTTCCATGACTTTTCCAACTAGCCCTCCTACTTTAGCAAGGGTTAGAATAGATCTCTAATTAGCTGGAATTTTCCTAACTCTAAACCAAGCAGTCTGTAGAGCTCCTTTAGCACCCACTGATGGGGACCAAGATTCAATTTTAATCTGAGCTCCATTTCTCATATTTAGATTCTGTAAGAAGCTCCATTCCTGAGCCATCTTCTCAGTAGGGAATCTCATTGTGAACTTGCCTTCTCCTACAGGCCTAGCAATCCATCTCCATGAAGCTGCTCCAATCAAGTTCATGAACTCATGTTCTATCTGTTTGGCATTCACTGAACCAGTGACCACAGTCATAACCACAGTACAAGCTTTTTCCCTTGCTACCCTAGAGTCAATCAATTCATCAATAAAGAAAAAACTTTGATCCTCTACTTGGGTAGCACACAGCTCTGGACCATAGTTCCAAGCTAAACAGTTCTTGCATTCAAAAGTAGAATGATTGCTAAGACCACAGATTTCACAAGAACTCCTTTTGCAATCTTTAGTATTATGATTGAACAAACCACAATTTTCACAAGCTAACTTCTGATTTTGAGGATTGGTGCGAGGAAGCCCAGTGGATTTACCTATTTCTTTCTGATCCCCCTCACCAGTTGCAATTGCCCCTTGCGAGCCCCAAGAACTCTGCTTCTCTGGTGGCTTCTCTTGACTCTTCTCCCAGTTGGACAGATCTGAGTCTTGACTCTGCTTCTGCCGATCTTCCCCCGCAGCCCCTTCTTCAACTGGCTTTAACTGTTCTCCCCCAGCTAGTGTTTCCTCCTTGCGCTTCCACAAATTTGGTCTGAGATCCATCTGGCCTCCTCCTTCTCCCTGTCTCCCACCACCACCACGATTCGGCCCAAAACCCCTACCTCCAAAACCTCCACGATTATGACCGAAGGTTCCCCTGTTGAAACCTCCTCTGTTGTATCCAAATCCACCACGATTCATTCTGAATCCTCCACCGCGACCCTCACCATGGGGCTGCATGACAGTGACCGTAGGTGCGGTCACTGTCTTCACCGCCGCTGCAAAAGATTTGGAAGGAGCTCCTCTCCACAGATGACCAACAAATCGTGTGAGATTGGAAGGTTTGGGCATTTCTATCTCCTTAGGGTTTGTGTGATCCAGACAATCGACTCCGCCTCGGATTAGATATCTAGATCCCGGAGGGGGGTGCCTCGACTCGAGGTCAACCACCTCTTTCCCCTCACCACCCAGCGGATGGATGCCGCGTGTACCCACTCCCGGGCATGGCCCTAGGATGCCTGCGATAAGTCTCACCTTAGGTGGTGCCCGGAACCACCGTTCTTCTCGAAATTGCCCTTCCTCAGAAAAATTTTTTTCCTCTACAACTCTCCTGCCCAGATTGTTCAAGCTGTTACTACGTTTGAGCCAACAAAGTTTGATCAGAGCAAATTTCAGCGTTAGAGCATCATCTTCCACCTCCCTGAACGGGAAGTTTTCATCCTTAACAGCACAACTAAAATTCCCACAATTCTTATCAAATGGTGGACCAAGTCCCTTCTTCCTCCTCCAAACAGATATAGATTCAGCGAGACTCGGAAAATCCTGTCTCCTGAAGATAGGGGGAATCGAGGAATGCAATTTCCCTAGGATTTTACCTGAGGTTTTTCTCCTGGCAATTACTGGTGAATCCTTCTTCACCACTTGCGCTTGAGACCCACTAACAACCATGGGATTCTCCATTGCCCTGCCCTCACGAACAGCTTGATTCGCCCGCCATGTTTCCCGTAGCCGAGCATACTTCTCTCTATACTGCAATAGCTCCTCTGAAGAAATATGATAGGCAAAGGTAGAAGGTGATGTACCTTCCTCATCACAGCACATCATGGATGTCGCCGGAGATTCAGCCGAGCCATCCTTCGTAGGAATCACCTCCGATGAGGTCTGCGATGTCCCGCCGTCCCCGGTGTTCGGTCCTGGGTCCATCCTGAGCCTAGCCAACTCTCGACACCTCCGCCCATTCCTCGCCTCTTCCGCACCACCGCCCGCCACGGACTTCGTCGGGGTCCCGGTGGATCCACGTGCGGGAACCACCGCCGACGAGGTCGGAGGCAGTTCGCCCGTCTGAGCGCCCGAAACCGTGTTCGTCACACAACTCATCCTCCCGTTGGGAACATATGGTCACACAATACTTATCATTTACCCACTGTACATATGGATAAACGTTATACGATCCTAAACATGTATATAATTCCAATCTAACTAAGCCAAGCATATAACTATGATAAACTAAGAACAATATAATTGCAAATAATAACAAGTAGAGCAAAGTCATAATCAATATATTGAAGTAGAACAAAGTCATATTAATAATATTGAAGAACAAAGGTGAACAATTGAAGAACAATAGAGGAATTACCAAGAATCCTCTTGACAGATCCGGAAACCAATCGAAGATTGACTCCTTCTAGATCTAATCCTATGTAGCTATGCTAAACTAGAGATCTATTGATGCGGTGGCTCTAGGGCTTGATCACAAGCTTCTTCTCCCGAGATGGATAAATGAATTAGGGTTCAGAGGTGCTCTCCTCCAGGGGCCAAGGGGTCTGCTTATATAGTCCTTCCAAATGAATGTGGGCTGTTGGATCAAACCGACATTAATCGCACGGTTTTCCTTGATCCCTTAGGTCAGTGGAGCATGATCCGCGAAGTTGGATGTGATTGGCCCTCAGGCCAGGGCGGGCGCCCTGCCCCTAGGCCCGATCGTCCTCCCTTTCATTCCCATGGCTTCTGGACTCTTCTAGATGTTGGATAATTGTGCGGCACGTTAATATCTCTATGTAAACCCGACGTGTGGGCCTTTCCTCCGTATTTCCTGATAACCCCCTGTAGAAATAGACAAACACCAAAAGTCGTGGAATTCTGTCAGATAAAACCCTAAGTCTGGGTGTCAGTTGCATTTAGATCCTTTTCTCTATTTATTTGATGATTATATTTGATACTCAAGGACCGTCAACAGCTGGCTTGACTCATATTTTTGCAAAAGAGCTTAAATTGGATAGTAAACCATTCTTATTAGCATCATCTTGATTATCATTAGCCTATCACTAGTTTTGCACCTAGACTAAGCACTGAGTTTGTGCCCAATCCCACGAATAGTTGTGGTATCCCCAATGGTGACAGCCCTGTCAGGCCATTGTAATCCACCACATTTGGGTTGGTATTTTGTAGAGCTTTTGGCAGCCTTCCCCCAACTACTTTCTTTCGAGTCTTCTTCAAGAGTTAGAAAGGACCTGCTGCTCCAAAGTGCCATTGTGTGACTGCTATATCCTTTCATATTCTGTTACCTTAGAACCTAAGTAATAGAGAAGTAGAAAGGAACTTAGATCTTTCCTGTTGTCCTCCCACTATGACTATCTATGCATTTATCATTGAATTCTCTTATATGCACTTAATTGAATTATCTTATAGTATATCATTTACCCCTACTTTAGTTTAGTTGATACTCTAAGTTAGTAGATGTAGGATAGTGAATTATCTAATTGTTAACCCTGGCTACCCTTTGGTTAAATATAAATAACGATACCTAGAATACCCCCAGTACTACGATGATGTTGTGTGCACTTGTAGAATTTCATATTTCTTTTTTCACTAACAAATGTCAACAAGTATTTCTGGCATCGTTACTAGGGATTAGGTTTTTTGTCTATCTTTGGTGATTGCGTTAAGAAATGCGAACAAGCATTTTTCGTGCCGTTGTAAGGGAAGCATTTGGTGTAAAGATTTTGATAATGATCTTGATGTCTGCTAATTTAGTGTATCACTAGCTTTAGTAGGATTACCCCTTTGTTCTGTTGAGTGTGGCATAGACAAGACAACAGATGCCATTTCGACCTTGCGACAAAATTCCACAAGATTGAAGAACCCAGGGTGCTTGAACATTCAAGATCCATCATTCTAGAACTCCGCCATCTCATAGGTTTGTGTATACACATATATTATTTCTTCTAAACATGTGTAGATTGGAGAAAAGGTCATCATCACAAGAATTCAACTCTCATCCTAGTTGTGCATCATGGTAAGTGTGATCAAGGTGAGATAGTCCTACTCATGGGTTTAAATTTTATGAGTAGTTATATTTTTATTTCCTTGCGTACCACTGCATGTTTACTTTGAATCATCCATGCATCCACATCATTTAGTTTTCTCATCCACATCATGTTTAGTTCTGTTGACACCGTTTTTGGACACATATCTTTGGACATGTATCTGGAGTTAATAAGGTGTGGATCGGCAGGCAGAGATGTGGTGACTAAGTTCACAGAAGAGTTGCCGATGAGAAAGCGACAGAATATGGCTAAGTCCAAAGGTGATGATGGATCCATGCCAATGGTTGGTGCTGATGGTTACCGATGGCTATGAGAGATAGTTCACCGATGGTCATGGAGAAAGGCGTAGGAGTTGTCGACCAAGTCGCGGTGGTGTACCGATCGGTTGTGGAAGATAATTTAATGCTTTCCATAGTTATTAGAGTTTGTTTTATATACGGATTCTATTTAATTTGGAATTCGAGTTCTAGTCGTGTCTGATTGTAACCCTTTTGGGCAGGGTATAAATATGAGACCCCGTAGCGATGTAAGAGATATACACAATCAATCAAACATAAGTTTTTACATGTATTCGAGCATCTACTTTTCGACGACTTCGTCACCTTGCATATTTTTCCTTTTACTTACGAGTTCTGAGGGATTCTTCGAGTCAATCTCGATGGATTCTTGAGTTCCGCGTGAACACCTCTTAGCCATGACATTCGGGCACATCACTGTTGTCGGGACCAATGTGTTTGAGTTACCACCTTTGTCGATTGTAAGGTCAAATCGGCTGGCACGCCTTAACGTTGAATCGGCTATTAGTCCTTTGTGTTTGCAGATCTACTTTCGCACCAACACATCTTTTGGCACGCCCAATGGGACAGAGATTTAACCAAGACCGATATGATGCTAAAAGATTTTGAAGGGAATGTGTCTTCAGTGAAGGGAGCCATATGTGTTGAGTTGACCATTGGCAGCAAAACCTTGCCGACAACTTTCTTTGTCATCAGCGGAAAGGGTGCTTATAATTTGCTGTTGGGGAGAGATTGGATTCATGCTAATTGTTGTATCCCATCTACAATGCACCAATGCTTGGTTCAGTGGGTAGGTGACAAGATTGAAATTGTCCCGGGAGATTCTTCATATGTCATTGCATCGGCAGAAGCAGACACTTATGAAAGGACCAGATGCATTTCAGGGGAGATTTGAGAGTAGGATTTTCTCAAGGTTGCCGATTATGAAATTCCACCGATCCATGCAGTCGGTTCTGATGAGGAATTTTAATGGATAGGTTCACCGATGATGGAAAATTAGGCTAGGGGTTTACATCGGCCGATGATTTAGTAGAAGTAGATATAGGTAATGGTATAGGCCAAGGCCTACATTTATTAGTGCTAAGTTAGATTCTGAGTGTAAGCAGCGGTTAACCGATTTGTTAAAGGAATATAAATTGCTTTGCTTGGGATTATACTGAGATGCCTGGTTTAGACCGATCTATAGTTGAACATCGGTTACCTATCAAATGCCTGGTTTCGGCCGCATCAGCAGCCAGCTCGCTGATGCAATCCTAATATTCTTCCTAATATTAAGTTCAAAATAACCAAACTTATCAAAGCTAAATTTATTCGGCAATGTCGGTATGCCGAGTGGATTTCCAATATCGTTCCAGTTTACAAGAAAAATGGGAAGCTTCGTGTTTGCATTGATTTCAGGAATCTTAACAAGGCTACGCTGATGGATGGTTATCCAATGCCAGTTGCCGATTTGTTAGTTGATGCTGCCGCTAGACATCAGATCATTAGCTTTATGGATGGCAATGCAGGATATAATCAAATATTCATGGCCGAAGAAGATATTCCAAAGACCGCATTTAGATGTCCTGGTCATGTTGGGTTGTTTGAATGGATAGTCATGACCTTCGGCTTGAAAAATGCTTGTGCTACCTATCAGAGGGTTATGAATTTTATCTTTCATGAGTTCATCAGCAAGCTTGTAGCACCCGGTTTTAAGAACAAAACCAGATACACACCATATGTGAGCCCAGGAAGTCAAATCTCACATATAGCCACAAATAGGAGTAATATCAATAGACAATGCTTATATATAACGAACTTAGTATAAAAGATATAACCTTAGATAACAAACAGCGGAAAGACACTCTGTTCTTCAGGCGAAAGCTCCAAACCCACAGGGACAATCTCACATATAGCCACAAATAGGGGTAATATCAATAGACAATGCTTATATATGACAAACTTAGTATAAAAGATATAACCTTATATAGCAAACAGCGGAAAGACACTCCGTTCTTCAGGCGAAAGCTCCAAATCCACAGGGACAACTGACTGGTTGAGCACAAGCCTAAACTCTTCTCCAAACTAGCAATCTGGTACCCATCCGGGATTTTTATCCAAATAAAATGTAAAGGCAAGCGTAAGTACATCTCGTACTCAGCAAGAATAACATGGGGTTCATGAGGCTCAAAGGCTAGACACTGGTTTAACTGCATGTAGGTTTTAGTTGTCACAATTTTAGCATTTGAGTAGCATCAAGTTGTCGAGTCCCAAAGCAAACTCATGATCAAGTAAAGTGAATAAAGAATAGCATAAACAACATATTAACAACAATAACTTTAATGATTTGCCATTAGTGATTATTTATTCTGTATTGGTCCAAGGCCGTTCGTGACCGTGAGCACGGCTGATATATCAGTTTTACACTTTGCAGAGGTTGTACACTTTCACTGTGAGTCATGATTTACCCTTTCGCCCGAGGTAGCTAATCTCTTAACCCCCTTCCTAGGGAGGCTGGCAGGGTTCACTATGAAGCCTTTCAAAGGTTCGTCTAACAAGTTAGGGCCGCTAGGTTTCGTTAGTCAGTCCGTGTGACTCACCCGCAGGAATCCACGGTCTGCTATTCCCCATTTGCGCCACAAGGGTAACCACTAACAAGCTAGAAAAGGACCTCATACTGAGCTAAAGCCAGAGCCATGTAGCCCTCACAATTGTACTGTATGTCCCGGATGGTCAGATACAGATAAGTCCTTATGGAGAGAGACTAGAGCACCATAAGATAGCCCAATGCTCCAGCCCTCTTTACCAAAGTTGCCAAAAAGTCATCCTTTAATGTTTATTGCATATTCCATTAGTCAAATTACAAGATCATGGTTTAGTGGAGCACTAGCATAGGCTACCCAATGCAAACCATAGGTGACAAGGTATAAGATCAATACTAGGAAATCCTTATCAAGGAGACACATGCAATATGAAATGTGTGATTAAAGTTATTAGGAAACAAGGATGATCCCATGCTATACTTGCCTTAAACTTAGCTCCTTCTTCAAGTCCAACCCATGAAAGAACTGCTTCTAGATTCACCACGTATGGCTCACTGACTAGACATGATCATAAAGCACCACACAAGCAATCATACCATCACACACGAAGCAAACAATAGAACTAAATTAGAGCAGTACACCAAACAATAAAAAGATTTGAAAACTAATCGACACATCGTTACGAGCATACAGACGTAAAAACACTCTAATCAAAGTTATAGTGAAAAAGAACGACTACCGGGAGTTTATATTATAAACGAAAAGCCTACATTTATTTTAGTAAAGCTGCATAAATTTAAATTACCACTATGTAAAAAAAGGAAATCACAGACGCGCGATTGCATAACTGGAGGTTAACACGCGTCTGTAATAGCTTGTTACAGACGCCTGCTACTGTTACTGTTTTAAAACGTGTCTGTGATTTTCCTTGTTACAGACGCGCGCCATGTACAAGCGTCTGTAGTTCAGTACAGACGCTTATTGTCAACACACGTCTGTAACTATGGATTCTGAAGTTCCCCTTGGTGATTCTAGCTGGGCCGTTTGGCCGTCCGAAAAATTGGCCTGTTAAGCTGATGTGGCTCGACAATATTAATTGGGCCGTTTTAATTTCTTTTAGGAAGAAAGTCATCTTTTTTAAGGTTTTGCCGCAAAAGACGTATGTGCATGTTTTATGTAGACTAGCAAATTTTCTCAATAAATTAACTTAATTCATACAAACAGATAGAGGGAAAAAACAAAAAAAAGCACCCAATTGGATGGCTACTGTTGAAGACGATACAATAAATCAACAATAAGTATAAAACCACGTATATGAAAAGCTCTCGCTAAACTTGTCCATATATATTTTAAATTACTAACAACTTGGCATAAAAGGCCACATGCACAATTTTACTAAATGTGCTCCACATCTATACATGCCTTCATGGGTGAGTGGCACAAACAATAATCTTGATGCATATGACACGAATATCATGCAATGAAAAAAAATGGAAGACTTAAACCATAAAAAGTGATACTAACCAAGCACCGTAACATGTCCTTACAACCATTAAGTTCGAACTAACAATCACACATAGTTCATCACAATAGACTTACATAACTGGAATATAAATAGAAAGGAGTCCAAGGTCCATACATAAATATCTTCGATAAAAGAGACGATCACAAAAGTTCTTCCCCTGTGGCGTCAAGAGCCAAAAAAAAAATATGTCGGCAAAGAACATGCCTCACTTGTCATCAGCAACATTGTCGTCCTCTTGGATCCCATCGGTATCCTGGTTGCCAAAGTCCGAAGGGCCGCTCGCGGGGAAGAGAGTGTCGAACGCAGGGTCGAAGAAGTAACTTGCTAACCCATAGGTAGCATCAGCCCATCCAGAGGACGAGCTAGCAGCTACACCCTGGTGTGCACCGGACGAGGACTGGGGCTGCACAAAAGACTGCTGAAACTGTGGGTGGAACCAAGCGGGCTGTGGAGGAGCTGGAGGAAGAGAGTGAACCGGAGACAGGGGCACACCAGCCTGCACTGCTATCGCCTTTCGCTGAACCTCAGCACGGTGGAGCTCCTCCTCGACGGTGCGCTGGTGTTCTCTGTTAGCCTCATGGATGGCCATGCACATCCCAAACACAGATCGAAGAGCCCTCATGACAAGACCCTGGTCGGCCTGAGTAGTAGCTGCTGCATTGGAGGTAGTGTCTACAGAAGGCAAAGGCTCAGATTGTCGTGGCTTGCGGCCCCTCCTCGGTGCCGTCTCAGCAATCCGCACAGGATGATACACCTCATGGCGCATCTCTTTGACAAACTCCTTCTTACTGACTATCTCAATCATCTTCATTATATATGGAGCATGAGAACAAGACCTTTTAGCATCCCAAGAGGTCAGCTGAATCTGCTTCAAAATGAAACCAAAAGCACTGAAGGAGTCTTCGTTATCCTCCTTGAGAGCAGCCAAGAAAGGACCCATAGTAGATAGGATTTCTGAAGCACCACCAATCTTGGGGACCACAGTTTGCCTCACCAACAAATTAATGTAGCGATAAACCTTTCTCATTTTCTTGAGGGTATAAAATTCTTCCATGGTGGCACCCGTATAGTAAGCAAAAGATATATCAATGTTACGACTAGGTGAGCAATCAAGCCATGGCTTCTCAAAGTCATCAAGGTCAAATCCAAGAATTTGAGCAAACCTAGGATAAGAAACAGAATACTTCTGACCCTGTGTGCGAAAGTGCACACAACCATGGTCCGTATCTGTAGGATCCTCGTACCAAACGGTTGCAAAAAATTGAGCAATGATCTCATTGTTCCATGGATATTGCATAGTCATGATGTTCTTGAAGTTGTGCCTCTCCAAAATAGCAAGAGCCTTGGTCATTTCGGGATCATCAATGCGAGCACAATAGTTCCAATCGATGCACTTCTGCTCTACCACTGGCTGAACTTTAGATCGAATAACAGAATTGTAGTAGTCCAGCTGAAAAGGAGTTGCAAACCGAGGATCAAGAATCTCAACAACATCAACCTCATCAGGACAGACAAACCTTTGAGCAAAAACTTGTCCACTATAGTTCCGGGTGTAGTCCTTAGGTTTAGGTGGGTGAACATCATAAGGGCTGCGCCGCAACGCTTCTTTAATGTACAGGTTGTCGGTCACCTGAACAAACTCAAGATTCTCATTGGGCAAATCTAAATCAGGAGCATGCTTGCGGACACGAGCCTTGCCACGACCAGCTAGCACCTTGCGTCTGCCACTCGATGTCACTGCAGCAAGCCGCTGCCCACGCTTGGGAGGTGGCAAAGCAACATCCTCATCACCACGGCAAATCCTCTTGCGAACCATACTGCAAAGAAAAGGCATGCACGCATAAGAGATAAGGTGCAAGATATACGAAAAGGCAGGGGCAGAACCAGCGTTAATTTGTCAACTAACAACAATGACTTGCAGTAAACATAATTGTTTAGATTAGTACTATAACTATAAATAAAGCAACAAAAATTACAGCATCTTCGAGAACTTTTATTAAGTTAACTCTCTAAATCATCATTCAGAGAGTTATTTGGATAACAAAAATGCTTCATATATCTTTGTACCCTATAGCTAAAGAGACTATTGGAGCCTTTTTATAAAAAATGTCTTTTCCAATTATTTAGAAGGAAAATCAAGAGCCTCAAAAAATTTCAGTTACAGGAACAAAACAATTTCAGAGAACTTGTTACCAATGTTCAAGTGGAAACTAAAAAGTTCAATTATGACATTACTAGAAATAATAATGGCCTTCATTATGGTACTCCCAAATAACCATGAGGCATCCATTTAGTTAAGTTGGGTAGAATTATCTATTACTTCATTGGAGGTAACAAGTGAAATACGTATTTAGTTATTAAGTCAGGAAAAAGTCCTTAACTTTTTCCTATTATATTCGATGTGATAAAAGATTTCGACTATTAAAACTTTGCATATGGGAACGGGGTTGATTTAAAGTCACTCACTTCTTGCATTGCTGCATATTTCATGATCTGACATGTGGTATCTTTCACTGCATGGTAACAGCTGTGCTGGCTGTATTGAAAATCACAAGCTAGCTGTGTTGACCTATACCTTTTGTACATACTGTAATAAACCAAAGCCCACAGAGCACAACACTGCCGATCTTGTAAAATGCGTGTGGTGAACATGGATCATAATTGCCCAGCTATAAGTATGATAACTGAATTCTGATGCGTTAGTACTTTTTGATGATTGTTACTTCACTTGTTTATTCATTAACTACTTCTGTTCAAGTGCAGATAGGCAACTGTGTGGGAGCATCACAGCATCAAGTGTTTTTCAATTTCCTTATATCTGCAGTTATTAGTTGTTCTAATGCTGCTGGGATGACCATATATGCGAGTTATAAGATGTGGCCCTCTGTTGATTTTCAAACCTAGCATCAAACCATCACTCCGTGAGTGATTACTTATAATATATGCTAGTTTATCAGTCAATGCTGGTATAGGAGTATTATTGTGCCAGCAGCTGATGCTTAATGTGGCTAGGAGAATTGCGCTCGTCAAAGCAACACTCTTGACAATCCCAGTCCATCGCGCTATGCCTGTCGCCGTGGGCAATCAACACCATTTAGAAGCTACGCAGGGCGTTCATGTGGGCAGGGGCAGACAATGTGCAGGGCGGGCGATGCAAGGTTGCCTGGCCAAGCGTCTGCAGGCCCAAGTAGCTTGGTGGTCTGGGCGTCACTGACCGCAGGAGGGTGGGAATCGCGCTGCGCGTGCGCTGGGTCTGGCGAGACCGTCTGAACGGTCAACCGCCGACTACCAAAGAGGGCGTCGTGCTAGCGCTGTTCCAGGCGGCAACTGTTTTCCACCTGGAGAACGGCCAATCAACTTTCTTCTGGACAGACCGGTGGCTAAAAAGGTCTAGTATACAAACGTTGGCGCCCAATGTGTTTCAAACTGTTAAGGCAAGAAAGAGGAAGGCAACAGTGGCGGAGGCACTACATGAGTTTGCTTGGGTCCGCCACATCCAGGGAGCAATCACTATGCAGCTACTGGTTGAGTTCGCAGGTCTCTGTGACATGCTAGATCAAGTACAACTTTCCACTGAACTGGATACATTCCTCTGGGGGCTAGGCTTGCTCGGGTCTAGGCTGCTCTGTGGCCTTGAAGCAAATTTGGCTCACTATGTAATCTTGTCTAATTTGTTACCTAAACTTCTGGTTGTGTTCTGCTCTGTAACTCGGTAACCTGTTTGTTACCGGGTATTATCACTCTCTCCACTTAATGAATATCACGCCTTCGCGTGTTCTCAAAAAAAAAAATTGTGCCAGCAGCTTATAGTTATATTGATGAAGGAAACACAGATCTCAACCATGAGTTCACCAAAGGACTTGCATGGAGAGAGGGGATTTCAGAACATTGTGAGATTTTTTGAGTGCCCTTATCCAATTTCTAGAGTTCTGTTGCGATACTCGAACACTGGCAAGTTGCAAGATAATTCAGGGTCAAAGCTTCTTTAGAGGTAATAATGACGTGTACATCAGTAGAGTTAAGTCCATTTTTCAAAGGTGTTAGAAAAGGTGCAAAAAAAAATAGCTCACAATAGTTCATAAGCCGTTGTGAGCTTTAGCAAATAATCACTTAGATTTACATATGACACGATGGTTTGGTTCTATAATGTATATATAGCATGTACACCCAATTTTCAATAGTAGCCACTAGCGCAAACTCATGATGCAGGCGGGGCGGGTTGTGGCCAACCGCAAACCCACAAAGCCCGTCGCAAGCAAATGCCTGCGGGTTTGTGGCTGTCCGCAAACTAAATTACGTGGGTAGCAAAGTTTCGCGGGCTTTGCGGCAGCAAACGTTAGTCCCGCAGAGATCCGCAAGGTGCATAACTACGTCTATAATAGCGCTTTGGTTGCCAGCCACATGGTGGATGAGAAAGCTACACTCCTGACTAGGCGTCTGCATCTTGCAAAAGCAAGCAGCAAGCGCTAGGATGGTAGGATCTGCCATGTTGTTCCCATCCTCTCCTGCCTACTACTCTTCCTCCACTCTAGCCATGTCTCCAACGCCTGCCATGGATGCAAGGCCCGCAATTTTATCTGCGGAATATAGCACAGGCACAAGGAGAAGCACGGGAGGCCGACACCGACAACACCGGGAGTTGCGATAGGGATAAACAAGGATAGGCCTTTCTTGCGGGTTTTGCGGGTTCTTTGCGGGCTACAAACAATATCCAGTGGGCTTTGCAGCTAAACAACGTTTAGGCCGCAAACAACTTGCAGCTGGGGCATGGTCACCGCGAACCATAAATTTTGCGGGGCGGGCTGGTGGGTAGCGTTAACGACCCGCCCCACCTGCATCCTGAGCGCAAACCCTAGCTGATGGATTTTGCAAAGAAAAAGACTTGGGGTTGCAAAGCAACAACAGATCGGGAATAATTGAACACTAAATTATGAGGGGGCAAAAGGAATCGACCAAAAGCGAAAAACGTGAGCAGATCGGACAAAAAGAACTCACCTTGAAAAGGACTGTCACGTGTTGGAGAAAAAGGACCAGCGGGATTTGGAAAGCACTTGGATTGTCGCTGTCGGGCGGAGCTGGTCCTGGCGCTGCAGATGATGGGGATGTGTCTGCCGACCTCGCTGGCCCGGGCGAGCTCGCAGTAGGGCACGACGGCGCAGCCTAGATGGAGGGGCTCCGGTCGCTGCCGCGAGTGGGAAACGCACGGCTAGGAGGGCGCGTGCGCTACCACGCACGCACGGAAACGCAGGGAGGGGCAGCGAGGGCCGAGGGGGCAGGGAGGCAGGCAATGCTGGCGAGATGCAGGGGAGGCGGGCGGTGCACTTCTGGGACGGCTACGCGGCTCAGTTCATTCGCCGCACGGCGTAGAGGGTCGCGCGGCCCGTCGGAAGGGGGGGAACAGATAATGTTCTTTTTTTTCCTAAAAAACGGCAGGGGTGGACGCGCGAGGAAAGATCGAGGTAGGGCGAATGAATTAGCACCTTGGCCATGGAATATATCCAGCCGAGGGTCCTCTGTCTTGAACCACGATTGAGGAAAAAAATCCAATTGAGACGGCACTATTTCCAACCTGCAGTCCTCTATCTTCAACTAAACTGATAGCTCCAATTTGCTGTTGTGGTGGCACTGTGAAGCTTCACCATAAGATCATGAACAAGATAGATGAAACTTCAAGACTCTTTGTCGAATTGGGTAGAGACTGTGAGGGTCTGTCTTCATTGCGGGGATGTAGAAGGCTGGTGTGCTCGATGACAGGGGCGGCCATGCATGTGTTTTTAATTTCGTAAAAAGTCTATATTAGTACTCAACGCATGTGTCTAAACATTGAATGTGACGGGCAGTAAACTTTAACAAGAGCAACCAAATAGGGATGCATGGAATACAAAAATATACTATTTACATGTAGTAGAGAATAATTTACTATACAAATCTTTTGAGCCTAATTACTCCACGATTGGACAATAATTATCAAATAAAACAAAATGCTACAGTGTATTTTCAGTTTTAACACCCCTACATCCATTATTTTGTTGTTAACTATTTTTCTATTTTATATTTTGCGACATTCTTCATCCATTTTACTAATATTTAATCATTTACATTTTTAAAAAGATTAAGTAGGTACATCATTACTCTTTTAATTTACTCACTAATTATATATTTTCATAATTAATGTTTCTGCAACACTTTTTATTCTACCCATTTCTTGATTTGTTTTCTATAAAAGTTCCACAAGCCTAAATACATAAACTCTCTTCGCACTATTTTTTGTAATGTCTTTCACAGGCAATTTCACTTATATTTGTTTATTTATGTTTAAAGAATATGTAAACACGTATTTTAAAAGTATATTTTACTTTTGTAAAATTATTATAGGTACGTTAAGCAACACTTTCTAATCTCATTTTGTTTCTTTGATTTTCTTATAAGTAATTACTTTCAAAAACAAAATGTTAATCGATATTATTTTCTTTAAGCTATGTTGGCATTTCTTTAAGCTAAGCTATGACGACATACACAATTATTAACGTCATGGCAACAGGCGGTCGGACCGGTAAAAGACCGAACCAGAGTCTCTACCAGTCCGGTTCACTTAAAAGATCGTCTGTGCAATTGAACCGGTAAAAACAGGTTAAACCGGCCGGTTTTTTACAGTTCGAACCGCTTTGGTTTGTAAGAGGGCGTGTGGTGCGGCTGTGCTGTGTGGCGTGGTGCTAGGCTGCTAGTTGGTGGACTACTGCCCCTGTCATTGGTCCGCCCGCCTGCAGTGACGGACCTAGAGAAATTTAGAGGGGGGGTGCGATCATAAATAATGCACCTAGCCACCGATCACATGTTTATTTTTCCATGGCGTGGTGTGTTGACCTTACCGGTTCAATGTCCGGTCCGGTCCTAATAACTATGTTCTATACTACTTGATGCTCAACCATATATAGCTTGCGACTAAGTAGTGAATACTAGTATTGCGCGACTTAATTGCTTGTAGCAAATAGACGTATACATAAACCAACAGAGAGTCTGTGAGTCATCCACCCTATCAACAAACCGTCTGCAATCAACGCAGATCCAAGTCTATCCAAACGAAGCCTAAGGGATAAGTTTATGGTAAACATGGCTGAATGCTGCAGCCTGACCAGTGCAACCACCAGCCAAAAAGTCAGCAACAGCAGCAGCCATTCGAATTCAAAAACTAACAGGACTGACACACATTGAAATTCAAATAATACACCAGTTCATTTGCATATATGCCAAACACCATAAACAAAGATTGTCAGCAGTACAACACAAATCACAATACTCCAGTTCTTACATATATCCCATCTGAGCCACAACCTGGCCTGCTAGGAGTTATTGCATTAATGCATCATCGCTCATATGCAATTCACATATAAAGCACTACTCCTAATTGGTGAGGTGGCTCCACAATTCAAAAGTTGTACCCATTATCCGGTACTTAACCAAGAACAACACGAAGGACAATTGGTCAAAATGCACCTACTAACTTGTCCTTCTTCCTGCCATCGGCTGCTACTCATCCGACTGGAAATCTGCATTTTGTCAAGGCCTAATGAGCACCCAAAACAACTAAATCAGTTGACTACATAATGACTAACGGAATTGGTTTCACTTACCTGTCTTCCCAAGCAGACCTAGGCCGTAAGTAATCCAATCCCTCACTTGTTCCATATCATTTGGGTCACTTAATGCCATTGCTGTCACTTTACTTGAAGGGCCAAGGTCTGGTGCTTGCCTACGCCTCCCCACACGATGCTTTCCCTCCAGCCCACGCACGTAGTTGTGCAGTGCAAACAAAACCAGAATTATCTGTGTTTGTTTAGTTCCTGGATAGTGCGGTATGCTTTTGAGCATCCTCCACTTTGATTTTGCGACCCCAAAAGACCTTTCAATAACACTGCGCAACCCCGCATGGTGCCGGTTGAACAACTCCTCCGCGTCTTGCGGACCAAGATTCTTGAAGTCCTTGGCCCGAAACCTCTTCTGCGGATACGGCGGCATGTAGCCCGGCCCAAGTGCATACCCAGAATCCACCAAGTAGTACCGTCCTGCATACACAAAAATTCCCAATCAGTAAGCAAATGCAGAACACAAAACCATTACATTACTACACCCAACGCGACAACTAAGGTAGCCATACCGTCTGGTGGGATGGGGAAAGCGGGATCCTCCTCTACCTTCTTTTTCACGCGCATGTCATGCGCCGAACCCTCTGTCCCCGCGCCAATGTAGGTGAACATCATGTTGAAGTCACAAACAGCAACAACATTTTGGGTAGTCACACCATATCTATTTATGTGGTCCAAACGAACTCCATCATCAACTGACACTAATATGTGAGTTCCATCCATAGCTCCTATGCAGCCATCAAAAAAGGGTGTGTACTCTAACAACTCATGTGGGACTTCACCATAATTGTAGTCCCTTGGCCTAATCACATCATTTGCAAACCCAGTCATGGCATTCAGAACTACCATAAAAATTTTGGAACATGAGCTCAATCCCCTCATGAACCTTTCATTCATTTGCCTCTGACATTGATTCGTCCCACATGCCCAAAGAAATAGGCCTAATGCTTCACGTGAATCAATGTTTCTAGTGGATGATAGACCATACCAAGTCGTTAATAAGCTATGCAACCGTTCAAAGTTCTCAGGCAGCATGCGAAAGTTGTTATAGCACCTATGCTGATTTTGCAACACGTTGTGCACCCATTGTCGACCGGTGATGTCCGGCTGACCCAACTGTCGGCTGACTTGTGGGTGTGCTTGCATCGTGGCCCAGTAACAATATGCTACACCCGTTCCTACTGTCACCATCTCGTTGAAACTATTCTCACTAGAATTATCACTGTCCTCACTTTGGTCCATGACAACACCACCCTACATCAGACAGTACGCATTGAAATATTACATACGGAAACACTGCTACATGAACAAATGAAACAAGGAGAAGCATAGCATGAACAAAATATGAAGACATCAAAAGAAAGTGCAGTGCAAGGCAAATATTACCACAATTAAACATACCACCAATATGCAGTTCTATTATCTAGTGTTGGCACTGAACCTAGAACACAAATTAAAAATGCCACTATACGTACCTTACTAATCGAAGAGATATCCACGATTCACGCAGTCCGTAACAAGTGCACGACCATACACTGTTGTCCACAGCAAGACCCTGCACTCATTGCAATTAAACAGGTCAGCCGCAGATATTGTACCAAAGCACAAGCAAATTACATTAACAAAAACACAAAAACCACAGAAATCAGTTATGAAATTGACCATAACATACAACAGAATTATAGAGCAAAGCAAAACTGCTTTGCACAAGTAGCTCAGTGAAAAAAAATTACAGCCTCAAGTCAGCCCATAGGGCAGTACATGCATGTAGCCGAAAAAACACAAATCAATACAAGATGCAAACAAGCGCAAATGGAAAACGATACAAGACATGGAAATGTCATCCGAGGTGTGCACAACACAAATGGAAAACGATACAAGACATGGAAATGTCATCCGGTGTGCACTGCACTGAATGAGGCACCCGATCACTACTTGGGGTTCCCATTGACATGCCATGCGAGCCACGCATGATGCTCTTGTGCATTCAGCAAATTCTTGAATTCCCTACGGTACACTGAGTTCTTGAACAGCTCCAATGCAACGAAAAACATAGTTGAACATCCTGGCACTCCATCATCTCGTAAAAGCTTCATTGCTTCATCGACCTCAGCTTGTTCTCGGGTCCGTTCTCGATCACGAGAACTGCTCCTAGCAGCAATGCTTTCAGAAATACGGGCCATGTACTCCCCCATGTCACAAGATTTCTTCTTCACCGGGCTAGTTGCACCATGCTCCCTAGAGGGCCTCTTAGACCTAGAATTGTTGGTTGAGAGTCAAGGCGGGAAAACTGGCGGAGGGATTGCATCCCGATGCCCCCCGGCTGACATAAAAATGCCTGTGTTCCTGTTACGGTCACCGTACAATGCTTCAAGTAGAGCCAGGAACTTTGGTGCCTTTCCACGTGTTGGAACTGGTGAGCTTGGATCCTGGAAACAAATCGAACAGTACTGTAAGTACTTCCTGTGTACAAGACATGGGAGTATGGAACCAAACTATGTAGAGCTGAAAATGTGAGCACACATACCTCTCCCTGAGGCTGGGAACCGTACTGTGTGTCCCAATACTCAGGTTCTGCAGCAATGTCACCTGTGCGTGGTTCCCTACCGAGACCAGTGGCTTTCTGGCTTGCTTTCCATTTGACATATGTGCTTTTTAGGGCATAGAGTTTGTTGTTGCATTGCTTCTTATCATAGTGAGGGAAGTAGGTGTAAACGTTGGACCACCCAGTATTAGTCAGCCCAAGATAACTGAAGTTCAATTTGTCCTTCTCTTGAAGGCACAATGTCAGCAAGAGCCTTGTCTCCTCATCATTCCACTGTGCGCGTGACATCTGTCGGAACATGCAAGTGCTAATATAGATTGGGGCTATGCAAAATGAGGGCACTGAACCAAGCATACATGTGAACAAAGTAAAAGGCATTGTGTAGTGAGCAAGAGAGTATATACTTGCCTTCCTTGCGCGTTTGATGAGCCGGGGACGCAGCTTGTATCGTGCAGCTTCCGGCGGTGAGCTGGAAGCTGTCGACGAAGGTGCCAGTCTAGGGAATTCGGTAGGAGAGCTGCAATACAAAAAACAATGAATTAGGTTTGTTTTGTCCATTGCAGTTTAGAATGCAGTGCCGTGCTAAATTCATAATGGCATCCATCTTTTAGGGTGGATAGAGGAGTTCATGAAGGACTACAAATGATTTGCAAATAAAATGGGCTTCACTGAGCTTAGCCTTTGTGCTGCCTCGCCTCGGAGTGTGAGCAGACTGCTCGTCATCGAAATGTGACAACTTACAACGAAATCATGAACAATGATGGGGATTGAAGATACAAGAGTGCAGGCCTTTTGTGCTTCGCAAACCCTAACCGTTACCTGAAACAAGCACACTAGGAACAGCCATGGGCTCCACACCATGCCCTAAACGCTACACCGAGGCACAGAGCGCAAATCCTCCCACTCCCCAAAATAGGAACTCTAACCATGGATTTGTCCAGTTTAAGTAACCAAAACCCTAGAAACAGAATGGTACATGGAAAGGGGATGAGGAAATAAACGAATCGGGGGCGTACTGGAGAAGTTGAAGGAGCGCCGGAGAAGTTGGAGGAGCTCGTGCTCCGACCACCGCGGAGTCTCCGAGGCGACGACGCATACGGGCGCCGGGGATGGGTGAGTGCTAGGGGGTTGACGGAGAGGCGACCGTTGATAGCGTACGGGTTTGGTTCGGCAGCGAGGGGGGAGGGGGGCACGGTCATCTCAAAAATAAAAATAGCTCACAATAGTTCATTAAGCCATTGTAGCTTCAACAAATAAGCACTTAGATTTACATATGCACATGGTTCGATTTGTATATAGGTAGCATCTACACCCATTTTAACTACTTGAGTCTGCCACTAGCATCAGATCGGGACTAGTTAATTAAGCTCTAAATTAGGACCGGGCCAGAGGAATCGACCAGAAACAAAGATCATGCGCACATCGGACAAAAAGTAATCACCTCGAGAAGGACCTTGGAAGGGGACCAGCGGGATTTGGAAGGCACTTGGCTTTATTGTCGCTGTCGGGCGGAGCTGGTCCAGGCGCTGCAGATGATGGAGGACGAGAGCCGATACCTCGCTGGCCCGGGCGAGCTCGCAGTAGGGCACGCCGCTGCGCCTGGATGGAGTGGCAAGTCGCGCACGCGAGTGGGCGGCCAGAGGGCGTGCGAGCTGGCACGCACTCAAGCAGCCACGGGGGGAAGAAGCGAGAGGGCAGGGGGGAAGAAGCCGCACGGCTCGCGGCCCGTCGGTGGGAGGGTGGGACGATTAATGTTATTTTTTAAAAAAATCGCAAATAATGGAGGTGAAAATTCCAGGACGGGGTGCTCTGGACGCACGAGGCAGGGCGAGTGAATTTCCAGCTCGGACACGAAATATATCCAGCCGAGGGTCAGTCAACGGATTTGACGTCCCAGGGCAGGCGTGCGCAGGTCTGCTGCAGCGGCACGCGATTGCATCCAAAGACGTGCTGCTGATGGACGGCCGGCCCTGCTACACATGTGCGCGCGCGCGGCGCTGCCAACAACGTTTTGGATTCTTGTTCCGGTGCAAGCATACATGCGTGGTCTCGTTTATTGCGTTAGTACAAGCTTAAGCTGCTTCTAAATTCTAATCCACAGAGAGATGTTGTCTGGTTTTTGTTTGCTTCAATCCAAAGTCATAGTTATTTCGTTGTCTCAGTACTTGCCTGTTTAAGTGTGACAGTAGAGGTGCATCAACTATTCCTTTGTCTTTATTGTGTTGTGGCAAAGAAGGTCATGATGACAGGTGTGAATAATGGTGGTAGGTGGCGGATGAAGCGTTTGTGATCCAAGGGCCCAAGCTGGGCCCCACCATGCTCAGCTAGGCTGCCTTGCTACCGCCTTGGGCTCTTCTAGGATGGAAAAAATGCTTTGGATAGGGCTGCAGATGAGTGTAAGTACACAGCGAGCCGACCGTCATGGACGTCCGTCCGAGCACGTTTGGTTCCCGAGCAGGTTGGGCCCCCCGCCATTCCCTTCCAAGCTAGCCACCCCGTGTGGTGGGTGTGTTCCTTTTGCACGGGTAGGAGACTGCGCAAGACGATTCCTGGAAGGCGACAAGCGAGCGAGTGTGCAGTGCTGACTTTTGTATTTTTCTCCGCGAGTTTCTTCCCCATTCGGCCAATTGGGAGCGCACGCGACTACGCGACCGCGATCCCATTCCGTCCAGGCGGCCGGATTGGCGGAAGTGGACACACGCGGTGAGGGTGACACATCACGCGGGACGGGGGGGCCGTGGATTTTCCCGGTTCGGCCGCCGCGGACTCGGGGATTTCGCGCTGGGGGGACGACGGCGGGCGAGACAGCGAGCGAGTAGGTGCGGTTAATAAAGACGGGACGGGACGACGTGGGAGGGGGAGACTAGCCTAGCCTAGCCTAGCCTAGCGCACGCTGCACGCCACCACGCCGGCCACGGACCGGGACTCGGTGCGGCCGCAGGCTGCCTGCTGCGGACACCACCTGCACCAGTCCGCCTTTGGTTCCCGAGCCGTCTCAGCACGGTGTGCTGAGCCACATGTGACCTTCCGCTGTGCTGTGCTCTTCAGCTCCATGTGACCTTCCGCTGTGCTGTGCTGTGACCTTCAGCTCGGTTAGCAGTGCTCCCTCGTTCCCCTCTGACTGACTGATTTGAGAGCTCGAGCACCATCTGACGAGACGAACCGTGTTGGTGTTAGCATTCAGCTTGGTGAGCTTGCTGCAACCTCGTCCACTTGGACAAGCAAACCGAGCTTGGTGAGCCTTTTAGTTCCAAAAAATTTTACAAAATTTTTCAGATTTCTCGTCACATCAAATTTTAAGACGCACACATGTAGTATTAAATGTAGACAAAAATAAAAACTAATTGCATAGTTTGGTCGGAATTGATGAGACGAATCTTTTGAGCCTAGTTAGTCCATGATTGGACAATATTTGTCACAAACAAACGAAAGTGCTACAGTACCTATTTTGCAAAAAAAAATTTGGAACTAAACATAGCCTGGATTCATTACGTGATTGATAGGTTGTCTTCGTATTCCTATACGGATGAAATACTTACTATTTATTTCCTTTCCAAAAAAAATATTTGGCTTATGTGCTTGCGTCAAATGGGATGCTTAGATGTGAACCAACAAGATCTAAAGCATTTGCACTTAGTCTATATATAAATTAGGTTTCAAGGCTTTTGAATCGGTAATTATTGATGCTAAATTACTAATTAAATATGATAAAAAACAATCAAAAAAGGCCAAAATTATCCATGACGTTTTCATTTTTCATTTACCGCTACCATATCCGTTTAGGTTTGAAAACCAGAAAATAATCAAAAATAGGAAATTATTATTTTCATTTTCATCGCTGGTTCGAACTACAAAATGAACTAATTCTTCCGCGGATTAGCCAATTTTTACATGATCGCTGAAACAAACGAACTTTTTTCAGTGTTTGTCCTGAACATAAAATGACCCATTTTTGTGACCTACTCTACCGTAATTTCAATAAAAGAACCATGTGTGCTTCAGTGGAGAAAAGCTTCCATAGGCTCAAAAGAATCAGGTATGAGTGCCCCTTGCAAAATCCTTTTGATCAGGCCTGTTTAGGCCATGTTTTCCATTTTTTAGATTTGATCGCAGTAGCATTTTCGCTTGTATTTGATAATTATTGTCCAATTATAAATTAAATAGACTCAAAAAAATTGTCAGGTAAATTACAAATATACTGTACAATTAGTTTTTGTTTTCGTCTAAATTTAATGCCCCATGTATGTGTCTAAATATTCGATGTGACGGAGAATTTTGAAAAGTTTTTGTCTCTTGGATGAAACTTTTTCGGGTGTTATATCGGATGTTTGTAGTATTCCGTCTAAACAATTAGGAAGTGAAATTTTTTGGGTGTTACATCGGATGTTTGTAGGATGTTGAAAGGGGTATTCGGATTCTAATAAAAAACTAATTGTATAACTCGACGGAAACTACGAGACGAATTTATTAAGCCTAATTAATTTATCATTAGCATATGTTAATATAGCACTTAAGGCTAATCATGAACTAAGTAAGTTTAAAAATTCGTGTCATAATTTCTAAATAAATTATATAATTAGATTACTTTTCATCTATATTTAATATTTTATACGTGTATCTAAATATTTGACGGGACGTTTGAAAATTTTTTGGATGGATAACTGCACAAGGCCTGAGCCTTTACTGAGGGCATGTTAAGATCCAATTTTTTTAAATTTAGAATTTTAGCAGTTTCATTTGTATTTGATTATGGAACTCACGGCGAGCGGATGGAGTCGGGTGTCCGGAGTCGGGTGGCTTCAGCCTCCCACAGCAACGCTCCCCGAGACAAGAGCGGCCAGCCGAGAGCTCGGATCTCAACCGCCCGTCGCCATGGACCATTACTCTACTCTCGCAGAGAGTCACCCGTCGCAGAAAATTCAATCATGAGCAGTCCCCCACCTCGGCTGGAGTAGCCAGCTAGCGTGGTCTCCGTCCGTCGCCGGACCGGACGGACCAGGCGGCGTAGTACGTTCGTCCTCGCCTACGGTTACGTGCGCCTCCTCGTCGGTACGGGCACCGGTCGGTCGCTGACTGTGCCTCTCGCAGATGCCGTGAAGTAAGCGAACGCCCCTCACACCTGCGTTGAGAGCCACGAAATTCGGCGGCCTCGCTTGCTCGCACGCCAAGAAGATTCAGAGCGACTTAGGCCTTGTTTAGTTCGCAAAAATTTTCAAGATTCTCCGTCACATCGAATCTTTGGTCGCATGCATGGAGCTTTAAATATAGACGAAAATAAAAACTAATTGCACAGTTTACCTGTAATTTGTGAGATGAATCTTTTGAGCCTAGTTACTCTATGATTGGACAATGTTTGTCAAATAAAAACAAAAGTGCTACAGTAGTCAAAAACCCAAAATTTTGCCAACTAAACAAGGCCTTAAACAAGACCCTGACGCATCGTGCCAAAAAAATGCAGGGAAATTTACGCGGAGTTCACTTACAGGTTACCTAACCTAATACGTGATAGAGCACACTGCACACAGGACTGACATGTTTTCGTTTCCTGACAACCCTCAACTGCTGTTATGGGTACGGTGGTGCATGGGCTGGTCCTCCGGCGAGCCGTCCCTGCTCTTCTTGAGCAATCCCATGTCATCCTTGGCCTTGACGGCGGCGCACCCATCCTGCTGCATCCTCTGGGGATAGTTTCAGCCGAGAGAGCTCAACAAGTACACTGTAACCACCCTGCATAATAATAATAACTGAATCATGCAACCACACTGAACCGATCACTCCAACAATCATAAGAAAAATGAAATGAAGCCGCAGAATACTGTAGTATGAGTATTTCTTTCCGGCGATTCCTGGCCCAGTTCCCAAAAAATTTGCAAAAACTTTCCAGATTTTCCGTCACATCGAATCTTTAGACGTATGCATGGAGTATTAAATATAAATGAAAATAAAAACTAATTGCACAGTTTGGTCGAAATTGATGAGACGAATCTTTTGAGCCTAGTTAGTCCATAATTGGACAATATTTGTCAAATACAAACGAAAGTGCTACTATTTCTATTTTGTAAAAAAAATTGGAAGTAAACAAGGCAAGTCGACGATAGGTCAGTTTAGCGTCGGCGCGCGCCGTGGCGAACAATCGTAATCAACCAGGATCGAGTCAATCAATAGTCAATACAATCTAGCGGATCAGATATTGGAGCCGTACCCAGCTAGCGTCGTCGTACCCTTGAAGCAACGGGAACCTATGCTTCTGCTCCCACCAGCCCTCCGAGATTACCTCTCGGCAGGCCACCTGTTCAACAAAGATGCCGTCGTCGTCGGCAGCGAGCTCCACCTCCACCCGGTGATTCTGTTGCCCGGGATGGGCTGCAGCGACCTGGAGGCACGGCTCACCGAGGCGTACCGACCGTCAGAGCCACGCTGCGGCGCAATGAAGGCGTCGAGACGCGAGTGCCCAACTTCGGCTCCACAACAGCCTTCAGCCAAAAGATCCCTCTCGAGCCTGATCACGTTTCTGTCCGTGGGAGCATCTTTACACGCAGTAAATAAAGCTTCCTTCTTCTTTTTTTTTCTGAATATAAAAAATATGTTATTTACGGTCTTTGTTACGAAGTGGGTAAAGAGAGTTGTGGCAGCTATAGAAGAAACATATGTTGGTTGACATCTTCAAATTAGACCTAAACGAATACACTATCAAGGAATGGTCGCCAGACACAGACTAATCCTATAGGACACAACAAAAGCATCAATATTAAAGATAAGTCAACGTAACAAAGTACCCTAAAGACAAATTGCTATGATAATCATAATAAGGCAGCAATGAGTAGCTTCAATTTTTGTATCCCTTCGATGATGAATTAACAACAGGTTGTAAGTGATTAGCAATTTGCAAAATCAGGTGTTTCCCATGATTGACAAAGCAAAGATGGAACTTGAAGCTTCGTTATTTAAAGCATTCGGCATTGCAGGTTGGGCCATCTGTAAAGACCGGACGTACGATTACGTTCGAGCTAGCTAGTAAACTTGTTTGATCTGCCAACAAACCTAAACTGCTTTAACATGGTTCACGGGTGTTTTGCAATCAGTGTAACAACTATTAGGCTTTGTTTAGTTCCCAAAAATTTTTGCAAAATTTTTCAGATTTTCCGTCACATCGAATCTTTAAACAAATGCATGAAGTATTAAATATAGACGAAAATAAAAACTAATTGCACAGTATTTATCAAATACAAAGAAAAGTGCTACAGTATCTTTTGCCTAATTAGTCCATGATTAGATAATATTTATCAAATACAAAGAAAATGCTACAGTATCAATTTTAAAAAAAAATTTGGAACTAAAAGAAGGCCTAAAAGATAATAGGTAGGCAGCGGTAGGTTCAATGGAGCGGATGCACAGATAGACATGGATAAAAAGTTTCCTCGATGCCGACCCCATTGATGTGCCCATTTGTTTGGTCACTGTTCAGAAAAACGCAGGTCCCAGCGAGCCCTTCAATCAGCTGGCTGCCGCTGGCGTCTGGCCTGGCCGGCCTGTCGCGTGGGCTACTGTCCTTTGCGTGACCGTGATCGTGGTTGTTGAAAAGTTTTTGGTAGGGTGAGTGAATTTCCAGCTCGGACACGAAATATATCCAGGCCGAGGGTCCTCTGTCATAAGGTAGTCAAGTGTCTACACTCTATATAGCTCCTTTCGTCCCACAAATAATTATATTTTTTTGACTTCTATGATTCATATTTGACTATTCGTCTTATTTAAAAAAATTAATAAATATTATTTATTTTTTTCATGATTTATTTTATTGCTAGATATATTTTTGTAATGATTTATTTATTTTATTATTTGCACAAAAAAGTTAAACAAGACGAATGATCAAACATAAATTGTAGCAGTCAAAGAAATGCAATTATTTGTAAGAGCTAGGTGCAATCCTCTCTCGATGGAGTTGAGCAGGTGAATTCAATCGACCACCAAACCTCTCTCTGATCGGCTGCAGGATACCTAGCTCCGCGGTACTACTGCGCAATAGCGGGGTTGCTGCGCAACAGTAGTGTGTGGTTGCTTCGTCCGGTCTTCGAGGTAGAGCCGTGCACGGAGTCCGCTACACGCTATCATGCTTTCTTCATGGCAGAGGCGGGAAAGTGCAGTACTTGGGGCCTTTTTTTTTTTCCTTTTTTGTCACCACAGACACATTGCCATTTTTGTTTTTTCAAAACTCCTAACGCTGCGTCCACACCTGGGGAGGCTCGAGCGCCCGCGAGGCTAGCTCTTTGGGCGGCGGCCGGCCGTGGGCGCGCACTTGGCTCTGAGGTAGGAGCTAGCGGGCGGCGCGGGGGCAGGCGCGCACGGCAGTGGACGGCGTGCGAGGCGCGGCCGGGCGCGCGCGCGAAATGCAGCCTTGCGTGCGGCTGCGCGCGGGGGGCAGGCAGGCACGCGATTGAGGTACGTGCGGTGGCGAGCGCGTGCGACGCAGGCTCCGGCAGCATATGAGGCGGGGGCATATGCATATGCATGCTAGCTAATTGACTTAATTAGTTGATTGCCCAGCGACCATTCCAACTAGTTATGCTCTGCTTTACATCCAATCCTCCATCCACCGACGATATCTCCCTGCGGCGTGCTCAGCAGCTGATCAGCTCGGTCAGCAGGTTTTGAACTACTAAAATTTAGTTACCTAAAATTTAACAAGGAAACCATGCAAACAGAGCCTTAATAGCGCATTGTATAATTTAATTGGGCTTTACTGACGGTAATATGCTGTTTATTTATTTCGATCGGATGATCACGATCAAATATTACCTCCCTAGGAGGTAATATATGAAGCATTTATTTAATTAATTTTTAATTTTGGAAAATATGACAAATCTGGAAAAGCTTTAAGATCGTTTTAGATCTAATTGATGCATTCATGATCCATTGAATGTGGTAAATCTTCTTATTTTTTCAACCTTATATATAGCATAATTTAATTAACATAAACTACATAACTTTTATTCAAGTAACTCGCGTATACGTGTATGCATGTGCTCAAAGTGACGTGAAAAACGATGTGTACATGTATGTGCCCAACGTATATTTCTTTTCCTTTTTTCTTTTCTTAGATCAATTAATTGATTTTAAAAATCTAAAAACTAATGACTCGGATTTATTTGAAATACTACCTCCTTAGAGGTAAAAAGGGTGTATCTTAGCATTGCCCAATTCAATTTGTTCTGTGTGAGTGCGCTTAATTATAATTCTATCTCGATCTCTGCAGGAGGGCGAGCTCGCTTACTTCTTGATCTTTGTAGTACATGCTTCGCCAGCCATCCTCCGGCAGTGCTTCGCCTCCCAGCAGGGCCAGTGGGTGAGCTCTCAGCAAAACTTGTGCAACTTTGCATTCTGAAATCAGATCTGACCAAATAATTATGTTGTGTTGATTGACTTAATATTCTTTTATTTTCATTTTTTTAGACTATGGCTGATCGAAACCGTTGGATGTATCTTGGGAATCGTACTAGTTTTGAGTACGTGAATGGTCTTCAATCTTTTCTGAAAGTTGCAAGTAGAGATATGTCGAATGGACATAAGTGAGCAGTGTGGTGTCCATGCAATGATTGTCAGAATGAAAAGCAATTCTCGTATTTGCCAGAAATCCATGCTCATCTACTAATTCGAGGATTTATGGATGACTATATATGTTGGAACAAACATGGAGAAGAAGGTACCAATGACCGAGACCAAGCGCAGGCTGCTGGTCAACAGGATGGTGAGGATAGCCTCCATGAATTCAATGATACATGTGGCGAGGAAGCACCCTTTGGCAATCAAGAACTTCGTGATGATGATGTAGCAGATATAGCTGCGAGCTTTGATGAAGTCCATCTTGCCGAGAATCTAGAGGAGATGGTGCGTGATGCAGGCTTTGCTAGTTACGCTTGTCCAGATTTGAAGAAGCTGGAACAACTGTTAAAGGATATGAAGACCCCACTCTATCCGAATTGCAGGAGGTATACAAGGTTGTCTGGTTCGCTAAAGCTTCTCCAATTGAAGGCATCAAATCATTTGACTGACAGGGGCTTCAAAGAAATGCTAGAAGTGCTTGCAGATATGTTTCCTGAGGAGAATGAGATACCCAAGACTACATATGAGGCCAAAAAGATTATCTGTCCAATGGGATTGAAGTTTGAGAAAATTGATGCTTGCAAGAATAATTGCATCTTGTTCACTGGTGACAATAAAAATGCCACGGAATGCCCCAAGTGTCAAACCTCTCGTTACAAACAAGGAACTGGTGAGGTTGTTGGCAGCATGATGCGTCGTAAAGTACCTATGAAGGTCGTATGGTACTTCCCTATAATCCCTCGCCTAAAACGGTTGTTTGCAACCTCTAAGGACGCACAACTGTTGACTTGGCACTCAGATGGCCGGAAGGTTGATGGTTATATACGACACCCAGCAGATGGTATTCAGTGGCGGTACATTGACAACAAATATAAATCTTTTGCTAAAGAACCAAGGAATCTTCGGTTTGCACTAAGCACAGATGGTATGAACCCATTTGGTAAAATGAGTAGCTCACATAGCGTCTGGCCTGTGCTGTTAAGTATCTACAACCTTCCACCCTGGTTGTGTAACAAGCAGAAGTACATGATGATGTCAATTTTGATCTCTGGTCCGCATCAACCAGGTCTTAGCATCGACGTGTTTCTAAGGTTGCTTATTGATGATTTCCAAGAACTCTGGAAAGAAAAGGGTATTAAGGTGTATGATGGTTTTAGGAAAGAGTCTTTCGACTTACGTGCCATGTTGTTCACCACCATCACTGATATTCCAGGACATCGTAGTGTTTCTGGGCAGAGCAAAGGAGAAAAAGACTGCTTTCAGTGCTTAGATGACACCGAGACTGTTTGGCTGAATAATTCAAAGAAAAGAGTTTATGTAAGGCACCGGCGTTTCCTTCGTATGTCTCATCCATACCGGGAAATGAAACATCAGTTTGATGGGACGAGGGAGACCGGATCTGCTCCAAGGCATTTCAATGGTGAACATGTTTATGAGCAGGTGCTAAAGGATATCACACCTACAGTTAACCCTAAGAGCACTGTCCTTGGAAAGCGAAAGCGCAATGAAAAAACAAGTAGTGTCGATAAAAAGAGGTGGAAGAAAATGTCAATCCTATGGGAGCTACCTTACTGGAAAGACCTTGGGGTCCGCCACAGCATCGACCTCATGCACGTGAAAAAGAATGTCTGTGGGAGTTTACTTGGGACACTCATGAATGATAAACTTAAAACCAAGGACCATGCAAAAGCAAGAGCTGACCTAGAGGAGTTGGATATAAGGCCCGAGCTCCAACCTAACGGTGCTAGTGCCCAGCCACGTTTATGTGCCGTAAACCTAACTCGATCAGAGAAGCAAGAATTGTGTGACTTCTTTCGTAGTGTCAAAGTTCCCTCTGGATACGCAGCTGACATCCGAAAACTTGTACATCCAAAAGAAAACAAAATGCTCCCCATGAAAGCTCATGATTGTGATGTTATGCTCACAACAATGCTTGCTGTTGGTATTCGGAACATATTGCCAGAAAAAACCCGAAAGGCAATCATGAGTCTCTGTTTCTTCTTTAATGCAATCTCTCAGAAGGTCCTTGATGAAGAGTCACTATATGATCTTGAAGAAAACATATATGAGACAATGTGTCTCCTTGAGGCTTACTTCCCGCCGTCTTTCTTTGACATATCGGTCCATCTCATTATACATTTGGTTAAGGAAATCAGGTATCTTGGACCGATGTTCCTCCACCACATGTATCCATATGAGAGATTTATGAGTACTTTGAATAAGTATGCTAAGAGTCGAGTTCACCCTGAGGGAAGCATGGCGCAGTGCTATTCTACTGAAGAGGTGGTCGACTGGTGCCTCAGTTACATTGACCCCACAAATCCAATCGGCATCTCCAAGTCTCGCCATGAGGGAAGGCTAGCGGGGAAAGGGTTTCTTGGGGAGAAGCAAATTATTCCGGATGCAGATGACTTTGAAAGAGCCAAGTTTCTAGTGTTACAACACACAAAAGGAGTGGAACCTTACATCACAGAGCATAAGGAGGAATTGAGGCAACTTTATCCACACAGGGGCGAGTTTTGGGTAGCGAGGACACATATGAATGAGTTCAATAATTGGTTTAGAGATAAATTTTCCAGTTCAAGCTCTTGCACAGACAATAAGCTACGACAGGTGGCAGCCGGCCCGTTCTTCACAGTCACAACTTATCAGGGCTATGACATAAATGGCTACACGTTTTACACCATTGATCAAGACAAGAAAAGTGTGTACCAGAACTCTGCTGTTCGTGTAGATGCATTTAACAGCAACATGCAGAAGACAATATACTACGGCCAGATTGAAGAGATATGGGAACTCTCGTATTCAGGCTTCAAGATGCCCCTTTTTCGGTGTAGATGGGTTAAGGGAGGACATGTCAAGAAAGACCCATATGGCTACACCACAGTTGACCTTGAACAGATTGGGTACAAGGAAGAGCCGTTTGTAGTCGCAAGTCTGGTTTCCCAAGTCTTCTATGTGCGTGACACTAGAAACATGAAACAACTAGTGGTTCTCCCTGGGAAAAAGAGGGTTGTGGGAGTTGAAAATCCAGTGGAAGAGGAAGAGTTCAAGCAATCCAATGAAGTCCCTCCTTTTGATACTTCCATCCTCCCTGTGCTTTTGGCGAGCGAGCTAACGCCATACCTAAGAGCTGGTCGTAGAGAGAGTGCTCCCGTGGAAAAAACACGCCGAAAACAGCAAGCACGTAGAAAATGATGCTCATGTGAGTTTTTGAGCAAATGCCCCTATGATTTTTTAGAACAATTAAGCCTCGCGGTGATTTAGCAAGCTGCTTATAACTTGATGTTTATTTATTATGCAGGTATATATGTAGGAGCTCCTCAACTGCTTAAGTTGCTGCTGCTGCACTTCGAACACATGGAATCTGATTTACTTGGTAGAGATATATAGGCGCTAGCAGATGGAAATGTTTAACTCTACCAGAAGTTGGTTGCTTTCTGGTGTAAAATTCTAGAACTGATCAGTATAACTTATTATATGCAATATATATATTGGTGTTGCAGTTGGCACAATGTACTTTATTCTTTAATTTTGGCCTCTGATTCTTCTTATTAGTAACTATATGCAACACAACAATCAAGAGTGGCAGACACAACTCTAATGAGGTCCATAGGCAATTCAGAGATTTGTGTCATCCAGATGCTGCATAGATGATGAATCGGAATTTCCACAGATTTGTCTTTGGTTAATGAGAGGAGCTTTTTTCTCTGATTTTACAATTGGTGGCATTGTGGGTTTTGTTGAATAGATGACAATGCATATAAAGAGCTAATGATGTTTCATGAGATTTTCACTTAAATATCAATGTGAATTTTCACTTAAATATCAATGTGAAAAGTGCACTTGAAATATGTGACCATCAATTTTTACTTCAGATGCGAACATCATGCTTCATTTCGAGAGAACTTTGGTTTTGATGTTAATTTCATTTGAACTTCTCTTGAGTTATAGGATGACATACTATTAAGTGGGGTTGAAAATGATATTACTTAGTTGTTTCTTTAAGTGCTCAATAGATCTTTTATTAACTCTATAAACACCTCTATCAAAATTTCCCTTGGTCAAGACAGAGAACCCTTCCTCAGAAATATTACTCATCCGACCTACAAATTCATCATTCAATATTTTCTCGTTCCAAGACAGAGAACCCTTCCTTGGAATTATTACTTGACCGTGTTGGAAATTCCTCCGTCCAAAAACCTGTAAAATTTCCCTCGGCCAAGACAGAGAGCCCTTCCTCAGAAATATTACTCACCCGACCTGAAAATTCATCCTTCAATATTTCTCGTTCCAAGACAGAGAGCCCTTCCTCAGAAATATTACTCACCCGACCTGGAAATTCATCCTTCAATATTTTCTCGTGGGATTATTACTTCACCGAGTTTAAATTGCTCCGCCCACGAATAATTCATCCTTCTATATTTTCTCGTTCCAAGACAGAGAACCCCTCGGAATTATTAGTACTTCCCAGAGCTAGAAATTCCTCCGTCCACATCACAGCCATTTCATTCAAACGGAGTTCATTGCACAATTGATTGATTTCAATGAACAAAACACATTTCCATTACAATACCTACTAATACTTCAGCATCATGCTGATGACACCAACAACAACAAACACAGTAACAATCACACAACAGACAACTCCAATTTGGCCTAGGCCTACAAGCTTATTCAGCTTTGCATCTAAACCAGCAATCCCACTCTTCAGTGCCTCCACATCATGTTCTTCTCCCTGCAACCCTCCAAGCTCATCATTATTCATAACTTGTTGTCCATGGCCTCCTTCTTTGGCAATCAGTCCCCTTGCAACCAGCAATTGCTCATACTTGTCTTGAAACAAGTACCAAGGGCACGTTCCTGGCACCTGCACTTGCAAATTACTGACCAATTATCAGGCACAGTCCCGGACCAAAGGCAAGAAAATACAAACCCTATAGCAAAAAATGGCACTGAGGACTTACATCTCTTTCATGAAACCGGCATTTGAAGAAAATAGACCCAGGAACCTTGGATCTGGGACCACAAACGAGCTCCAAGACCTCCGCACCACACTTGGGGCACGGCACAAGCGGAAGCCCAGTCTTCTCCCCGCGGTCCGATGCCAGGCGCTGGTAAGCAGAGCTCACAGCGCTGCTATGGTCGGACGACGCTCGCATGACGTACGATTTGGGGGAGGGTGGATGGGCTCAGGGCAGCGGCAATGGTGGAAGGTGATGGCGGCGTCGACAGCCGGCAGAGGTGACGGCGGCGTGGGAACGGCTCCTGTTCGGGCCCGGGGAGAGACGAAATGAGAAGGATCGGAGAGGATGAGGTCACGCTCCCTGTTTTGTCCGGTTCAGACGTGAAACAGTGAGGGCAGGATGGTCTTTTGGCGTCCCTTCTTCGAGGCGCCTTTCTACACAGCGATCTAGACATCCACTTCATTTTTTCCACATCTCGCCAGCATTGCCCTGCCTGCCTGCGCCCTCGCTGCCCCTCCTCGGCAGCGACCCGAGCGTCTCCGATCCAGGCTGTGTCGTGCCGGTTTGCGAGCTCACCCGGGCCAGCGAGGTCGGCTCTCCTCGTCCCCATCATCTGCAGCCCCCGGACCAGGTGCTCCGCCCGACAGCGACAAAGCCAAGTGGCCCTCTGGTCCCCTTTCTCAAGCACGTGAAGGTCCTTCTCAAGGTGATATCTTTTTGTCCGATCTGCGCACGTTCATCGCTTTTGGTCGATTCCTTTGGCCCCCTCCTAATTTAGTGCTTAATTAGTCTCGATCTGCTGCTACTTTGCAACCCTAGTCTTTTTCTTTGCAAAATCCATCAGTTGGGTTTGTGCCAGTGGCGGACACTAGTATATACTAGAAACCATGCGCGGCTTTGCCGCACTCCTGCCTGTGTTGGCCAGTGCCCAGTCCGTGATGCATGCGGGAGTATGTGGAGACCATTACTGTGCTCCTTTGCTGCTTGGATAATATATAAGAATATCCATCATTATAATGATTTTGAATGAGAAAAATATTGTGATGCAAAATATTAATAATTGAAAATATCAAATAATTACCTATGGCATTACGATGAATCGATGATAAGAATATGCAATTTGCAACTTTCTAAATGTGTAGCAAGTACAGATCTTACTTTAAGTTTGTAAACATATAAACAATTCAACTCAGTCCCTATCCTTGTTAGAGCACTGAGCCAGATATACTTTGAGTCCTTTGATGTCGCTAGTAGATCAATCTGTGACATATAGTATCAACAAGTAACTAAATGTAAAAAGATGTGCAAGCTGATAATGTTGGCAGCTGAATATTCACTTACGTAGTTAGTAATTGCAAGATCGACTACTAACAAGCTGAGAAAAGTTATAAATAATTGAATTTACATGGACATTTTACTAGCATCGTTTGATCTGTTAACCATGCTTCAGATATAAATCTTGGTGAAGTTTAATAGGGGTCACTCCTGATAGATCTCTTATATATAGCTAAATTTGTCTTTCTTCAACTAATCATGCCCCACCTGCAGGATATTGTAAAGCAAAGGATGATAAGAAGGGATTTATGTAAGTAGACATCAAATTTGAATATGTTCAATAGCTAAATTTATAATATAGATCAAGTTGGCTGAGTGTATGAAGATAGCGAGAAGTGTACAATGAAATGTCATGATGTTTAGGACATTTAACTGATGAAATTAAGTATAATAAGAAGTATCAGTGTGAGAAAAGTAAAAGTTAAACATGTTTGAGCAGGGCTGAGAATGAAGTGGCAACTATATCCAAACTGTATGTGGGAAAAAGTAAACACCATAGACATGGAACAAGGTACAGGCATATGGATGAGCTAACACTTGATTACTCCAGTGGACTTATTACTGAGTTGTACCTATGCTTGGATTTATTTTTCCCCATAATTTTGTCTAAATAACAATACACCATACCATCGTGGACACATGCATTGACAGATAAATTTATGAATACAGTTGCCCAAATTGCAGGAAATAGGATATTTGGCATTCAAGTTGTTCTATGCTTTAAATACTAAATCTGTGTATAAAAATGATAATAATCTTGAATACAGTCTTTTGCAGGCCCTGTTAGTTTTTTTTTACCTCAATCCTATATTTGTTTAGCAGCCCTACTCGATGAGTATACTTGTTTGCCACTAAATGACACTAAAGGAATGATCATCCACAAATTTCATTCTGTTGTTTAATTCATGTATATTTCCTTTGACAGTTTAGGAAACATCTGAGTTAATTAAAGCCTAGAACTAAACACATCAAAACGAAAATTCAATCGGGAGCTGAGTAGCAGACACATTTGCTTGTCAAAGTAGCATAACACATGGATATGTAAGTGTAGAGCATAGAATAAAAAAGAGAGAAATCAGAATGGGAGAAATATGTGTTTAATACCTGAAGTTGTTTGGGGTTCTTGTTGTTGTTGGTTCTCACCTTGGCAAGTGATGCGCCCTTGCTGGCTGCACTGTGCGCATGGAGATGACTGGAGAGTGGCAGCACCTCTATGTCGCATTGAAAAGCTAGTTCCCATTTCTGCTGCGGCATTTTGTCAAATAGCTTTTGAGCATAGGTAGGGGACTCGATAATGATCCCCTGCTGCTGCGCCGCCGGTCCACGACGCTTCGGCGAGGCCCCTGGCGTGCTGCCCCAGTTTTGATCTCTCTCTCTCTCTCTCTCCCTCGTGGTCCAGGCCCCCGGCCATGGCGGGTCGGAGCTGCTCCCTGGCGTGGCGGCGAGATGGCCCTAGCCCCAGCGCTACTCCTCCCTGGTGCGGGCGTGGCCAGCTCTCCGGTGTGGGATGCGGCCAGCGGCGCCTGCCGCTTGCGATGCGCAGGCAGAGGGGAGGGAACGGGCAGAGAACTGTGGTCCACGAAGGTTCACGATGATGGATCGGTCGAGACCCGAACTGACCCGTATCGGACGGACCAGATCGCTTGACCGCTCGATCCAACGGGTGTCGGGTTAGCGGGCGACGTGGCCCTATCCATTAGCCCGCTTTTGGTGCAAGAATCATATTTAGAGATAACGTTGGGTGCTACATATATTTGCACGAACATGCGGCCGGCATTGAAGTAGAGTCGCCGCGGCGGGCCAAGCTCCTGCTCCGGCCACGCCACGCGCTCAGGGCACTGGTGGTAGTAGCCGATCAAATTGTGCAGGGAGTTAAGCATTTATGTGTTCAAGTTTATACCTAGTTGTGCCCATATAAAGAAGGCTAGTCCATATGCTTGGGTTTTTGAACATGAAAATCCTGGTTAGGTTGCTGCAGGTATATAAAGCAAAAGGTCATTAGCAGCAGCAATAGGGGATATGTGTGAAATGCTGAACAAATAGTAGTCATTATGTAAAGGTGCCACCGATTTCTGTAAAGCTAACACATAGGAAACTACGTACTACTCAGATCTTCTGTAAAACTAATACCTTGTATAAACCACTCAGATTTTCTATTACGATGGGATGACAGGTATCAATTAACACTGTTTAGCATACAGTTACTGGATGAGTGAATTCAGGGAATTATATTCTTATATACATTTGGTTATTTAAAGCAATACTGGCTTGATGGAAGCACTACCAAAAACATAATAAGCAATTATAAGAAACAAACCAAAGTGTCTCATGAACTCAAGCACAAAAGGAAGATGAATAAAGCAGTGAATGAATTAATGCTGAATAGGCTGGATATTACACTGGTTGAGATGCTGCAATAGATGCTTCTCCATGTGAGTACAGATATAGGGCTGTCATGCTAGTAGGGACAATTAAAGTCAGCCAAGTAGCACACTGTCAATAAAACAACAAAAAACATTGCATGTGTGTCAAATACAAATAATATTAAAGGACTTACAAAAAGTAACTTCAGATTGAAAAGAGATGAAGGCAGCATAAAGAATATTAATAAAAGGAAGAAACAACAAACATGATATGTGTCTAGAAATCCTGATATCTTATAAGAGAACCAGATTGAAAAGGGGACCAATTATCAAAATGATTTGGAACTAGAAATGTACCAGTAAATCATGTTGCTTAAGAAACAGTAGAGTACATTTTACACAGGAAAGTAAGTTCATCATATGCTTGCTCGCAGAAATCTACAAGTATAGTTGTCGTGCAGACTATTGCAGTGCAACTCAACAGAATAGATAGTTGTGAACTCAGCACTCAAGCCAAGCCAGTCTTATTGATGCACCTCAAAAGGAAAAGGAAACACAGAGATACAAATGGTAATACCATGCGCTTGTACTCCACGAACTGCATGTCTCAGGCATATGAATTAATTGCTTTGCTGGTTCTTAATTTAACTGTGATCATCAATTGGATGGAACAGAGATACAAATGGTAATAACATACTGTACCTCCCAGATCCGGAGCCTGTAGTACAATTCATGTTGTACCTAATGTAAAATACAAAGAAGAGTCAATCAAGAAGCTGTGTGAAAGGAAAAATACTATGCTATTTAGGGGCATTGTTAACAACAAACTGTCAATGTCTAAATGTTACTCATCTATCCACTGAGATTGTGTGAACACTTGCAAGAATCTAAAAATAGTATTTTGAGTTCAATTGTTGCTGATTGGGGTATAAAGTTCAGAAAAATTAGTTAAGTATATTTTAAAAAAAGATAGATGGTATGGTGTATTACTGCTTCGAATGTCAACTATATCCTAGAAACCGAATCTTGAAAAAGATATCTGAACAAGTTATACACTGTTATCAAATAATACAACTGATGTAAGTTCTTTTGCTCGTTGTTTCCAGGAATCTGACAAAGAAAAAAGGCTGCTGGTCACTGGTCCGTTAGTTGTTGTGTCTTCGGAGTTGTAGCTGTTGACTAAGTACAGATCCCTTTCCGAATGGTAAGCTAATTAGTTTGTGATATACTAACACTACTTCTAGATAGATGGCAGAGTTGTATCATGGTCAATAAGACCCTTTAATATATTTTGTTTTATAGGTCTCTGATGAGGAATATTTATCATCAAATGCCGACGAAAGAGTTGATAGTGAAGAGGAGGAAGGGACAGATGCTAATACAGAGGACCAACATAGTGATGATTCTACACAGGAGGGAGAGGTAGATGCAGATGCAGAGGTGCTAGCATCTCAACCTCGGTGTCCACTCCGGAGAAAGAGGACAGTCACAAAGTGGCCAGAAGACAAGATAGTTGTCATGGAGCTCACGGAGGATGGG
This sequence comes from Sorghum bicolor, assembly GCF_000003195.3. Lineage (NCBI taxonomy): Eukaryota > Viridiplantae > Streptophyta > Magnoliopsida > Poales > Poaceae > Sorghum > Sorghum bicolor. The sequence continues at coordinate 38,190,524 of NC_012877.2, read as the reverse complement.
ATGCCCAAAGAGAAGGAGGCCAAGGCAAGAATGAGGAGGCTTGCTGGTCTGATTGCTAGGCAAAGGATATCCTTGGTCATGGCATCTTTCAGTGTCCTAAGTGATGAAGATAAGATGCATTTATTTGATGATTGTGTCCAGCCTAAGTTGGAGTTTGCAGAAGAGTTAAAGGATATGGCTTGTAAGAAGATGATGCAGATGGTAGCCAAATGTTGGAGAACACACAAAAGCCACCTAGTAAGCAACTATGTCAGCAAAGGGTTGAATGCCACGGCCAAGTTCAAATACATTGCTCCAAAAGATTGGGAAGATTTTGTGACACTAAAGCAGAGCGAACCTGCAAAGAAAGAAAGTATGAGATTCAAGAAGCTTCGGGAGAGGAACAAGCATGACCACCACCTGGGGACAGGGGGCTATGCTGGGAAATCGGCACAGTGGGAGCAAGAGGACAGGGAGTTAGCCGTTGCAGGCATTGCTAATCCTTGGTACCAATTTCCTGGCCGCTCTAGGAATTTCATGCGTGCACGTGGTAGATTGGTTATATCAGAAGGTGAAGCTGTGATTGTTTGGGAGAATAAGGAAGCTGAAAATCTCTCTCAGGAAATTGTAAAGAAGCAAGCTGAAATTGAGTCTTCAGGGGCCATTTTGGTCAGGGATAAAGATGTGCTCACACAGGCCTTGGGACAACCAGAACAGACAGGGCGCATCCGTGGTATGTCTAGTTCTTTTGGTTGGCAGTTTTGGCCGCTTTGCACCGACATGTACAGAAAGAGGAAGCGTTCAAATGATGTCAATTTGGAAGCCATTAAAGAAGAAATGGCACTTGAAATTACCGAGAAGGTCACCGAGAAGATTACTGAGAAGGTCACAAATGATATCATGGCCAGGCTACGTGCACAAGGAGTGCATTTGAGCTTGCTTTCCAACACCCCTTCCTCTGCAGGTGGTAACAACAGCAGCAGCTTTGCCTCAGCCTCAGATGCAGTCTGCGATGTACAGTTGGACAGAATTGGTGGAATTTTAGGACAACAAGTTTGGCAGTCATCTTGTACACTAGTACTCATCAACCATGAAGGCTATCAGGTGGAGGTAGCAACGGGTCGTGTATTTCCAAACAATTTTCTGCTAGATTCAGTTCCAGTAGCGAAGGGATATGTCATTGTACATATTGATTCTGTAGAATCGGAATATGAGGGTCATGTGCTGTTTCCGCACCCAAGCAATGAGATAAGAACTCTTGGAGACGCTCTGTACAAAAGGATTCAGTGGAAGAGGGAATGGGTTGTGGTACATCGGGCGTTCTCTTCCATGTCTGCAAATCCTCCATCACCTGGGTCAGTCAAAAGCAGAAAGGTCTTTGTGGAACCCAACGTTTCACCCTCAATATATGAAGTGAATGACTCTAATGTACGGAACTGTGCTTCCATGGCGCATATGGTAGGCAAAAAACAAAAGAAACTCACAAACACCAAGCCTCCAACTGCACCTTGGCTTTCCCCTAGTTCAGAACAACAAGTTATGGATTCACCCTGTACACTGGTAATCATCAGTGGAGGTTATCAGGTCGAGGTAGCAACGGGTACGGTATATCCAAACAATACTGAGCTATATAGGGTTCCGGTAGAGGAGGGTTATGTCATTGTACATATTGATTTTGTATGTCCAAAATATGAAGGCCATGTGCTGCTTCCGTTGCAAAGCAAGGAGATAAGAACTCTTGGAGACGCTTTGTACAAAAGGATCAAGTGGAAGAGAGAATGGGTTGTGGTAACACCGCGGTCCTCTTCTATCTTAGCTAAACTTCCAACACCAGGGTCAGCTAAAAGCAATCTAAATGTCCTTTTGGAACCCAAAGTGTCACCCTCACTGAATGGGAAAGCGAATGACACTACTGTACAAAATTGTGCTTCCTTGGCACATGTGGTAGGCAACAAAGAAAATAAGCTCACAAACACAAAGCCTCCATTTGCACCTCGCCGACCCCCTAAAGTAGGCAAGGGTGTTGAGAATGTGGTTGACAAGCTAAAGCAGCAGGGGCGACCCAGTGGTGACACCAAACTGGTTCAGAAGGTGGTTCACAAGCAGAAGCAGCATGGATGTCAGGAGGTGGTTGAGAAGCAGCAGATAGCACAACACACCAAATCGTCTAAACTCGCTCATGTTTGGTTTCAGTCGAACCCTGACTTCCTATTTGGACAACCAATGGTACCAGAAACAGAACTTGATGGGCCTGGATGTGTTGCTCTTCATGCTCACTACATGAACGCATGTGCACAGAACAGGAGTTCCCCGTTTTTTGCTATGGTCAGGAGCGAGCATTTTTTGCTTGAATCAAAAACTATGGAATTCCCTGTGGGATTTGAAGATATCTTTGACCTCTTCACACTAGATGCATTGGAAATGTCCATTCTTCGTTGCGTGACGTTGTAAGTAAAATTTCTTATATTTCAGACTTGTCCATACCAAAGCTAGGGATGTTCTTCATATATTTCCTTGCTAAATTGCTTTTCTATCCTTCTTCATTCCTAGATGCCTGATTGTAGAAGCTAGGGACACTTCGGTTCCAGTTGGGCTTCTTGATCCATATGCATTGTCGGTAGAAAACTTGACTAGGTCTAGAGATTTTAGTGTGCAATATCTGGAAAAAGGTCTAAGGAAACATGCCAAGAAAGAGTATCTGATGTTTCCGTATAACACTGGTGATCATTGGATTGCTGTTATCATCATTCCCAAGTGGCTGAAGGTGCTGTACGTAGACTCCAATAGAGGCCGCAAGACAGACTTGAGTGGGTTGAAATCTGTGATAGATGAGTGAGTGTTTTGTATCTTGCTACTATTGACACGTGCTTTTCTAAATTATGTTATTCATTCATAGTAAAAAATTGTGGCAACTAAATTCTGTGTAGGGCTTTTCGCAATTGCCAAACCAAACCGAGGAAGAAGCCCAAAATTGTGAAGTTGACCCATGTGCCCAAAACTCCAGTAAGTATAGTTGCTTCACTTCCAATTCCTAATGTGATTTCAATACCACTATTAACCGTGCGTATGTGATCTGTTCGTAGTGCCTGCAGCAACCTCTGGACAACACATGTGGGTTCTATGCGTCCTACAACATGATTCTTGCGATGCGACAGACCAAATTGGATGATCCTAAGGTACAACAGATCTATTTTACTTACTAGAAATGTTCGCGTCGTTGCCACTTATGGCCAGTGTTTTTGCTGTTGGCAGCTAGCGTTGATTGGCCCTTTTTTCCGTACAAGTTTTAGTTTTTTTGTTTTGTTGGTAGCTAGGATTAGTAAATGTGAGGGGCAACATTAGTTCTCATTATCCATGTCTATGTTTCTGTTCTCATAGTACAATACCCTTGTCAAACTTAATTAGTTTTAAAAGTCAAGCAATCATTTGCCTGAACATTAGCAATCTGATTTGAAAAAACAAAGATCTAACCTATATGTGTGAGCGTACATGAAGCAAAAGATGACGGGTGCAATAAACATTCTGGAACCCTATCCCTTCATCTCCTCTTCGATATAAATGAAAATAATATAGTGTATTTGTTGCATTACATTACATTTCTGTCAACGGTACCGGTGCAGTTCCTGCAGCTTATCTACCACTATATATAGGAGTTTCCCCCTCCAACCTGCTATCTTTTTCAGAATTGTATCTACTAAAGGCTGAATGTCCTCTCTGGTAAAGTGATCATAATGGAGAGGGACACCTAAATACTTAATAGGAAAATCACCTACAGGACAAGAGAAAATGTGAGAAAAACTGTGTTTCTTCTATATCTAAGTTGAGAGGTACTATTTCACTTTTATTGAAATTAATCCTCATACTAGAGATCTCCTCATACCACATCAAAACACATTTTAGATTTCTTAAAACAGATTCCTCTGCTTTCGAAAACAAAATTGTATCATCTGCATATTGTAGTGATATAATCCCCCTGGTCTAAAGTCCTCTAAAAGACCTTTGATGAAACCTCTATTAGAAGCCTTAGTTAGCAATTTGGATAAGCCATCACCAACTTAATTAAAAAGAAAAGGAGACAAAGGATTTTCTCGACCCTTTACCAGTTTTGAAGTAAGCTATACTCACCGTTGAGCATGATCTAGAACCTAACTACTTGTTTAACCCAACTAATGACCATGGGGTTGAAGTTCCTAGCTCGTAGCATCTCAAAGAGAAAAGTCCAGCTACCTTGGTCATACGCTTTTTCATAATCCAAGTTGAGAATGACCCCTTTTTTCTCCCATTGTATGAATGCTCTGAACAATTTCATGAGCTATCACCACACTTTTTAAAATATACCGACCTTTAATGAACGCGGATTGGTTTGGAGCTATAATTCTCTGCACAATGGTACTGAATCTACTAGTAAGAATCTTGGAAAAAATCATAAAGCTTCAATTGAGCAATCTAATAGGTATAAATTGCTTCATATTTGAAGCATCTCCTACTTTTGGGATCAAGGTGAGAAGAGCACAATTTAATATAAACAAGTCAAGTTTACCTTTTTGGAAATCATCAAACAAATGTACTAGATCGTTTAACTAAATTCCAAAACTTTTGGTAAAAAAGGAAAGGGAGTCCATCAGGACCTGATCAGCCCCTTCAGCATAATGCTTCTTTATTTCTGCTTCCAGAAAAGGAGCTAACAAACTCTCATTCTCCTCAGAAGGAACCATATCTTGGGGCTCCCCTAAAAATGCTCATCTAGCTTAACAAAGGAATTGTTTTCCTTAGCAAACAACATTTTATAAAAATCTACAGCTATTTGCATCATTCCTTTTTGATCATAAAATAAACCATTCGGACCTTGTAAACATTTATCATTTTTTCTCCTACGTCTATAATTTGCTATAGCCTGAAAGTAAGCTGTTTCTGTCACCCTGTAGTAGGGATCTATATTCTAGATCTCTGTCTAGCTTTAATTTCCTCTATGGCCTAGATATGTGATAACTATTCTTCTATATATATCTCTATATTCTATCATCTCTATTGGTTCCAGACTTCTAGTCTCCATATATAATATCTTCTAAACTTGTCAGTAAGAGAGGCTTTATTTCTATTTAGGGTAGCTACCTCATCCCATCCTCTCACCATTCTCCTGAGAGTTCTAACCTTGAACTGTGATGCAACTACAAGGAGTTTGCCAAGCTTTTTGATCTTTATCTTGAAAGGATTCTTAACTATATATATAGACAGGATGGAGGAAGAAATTTGTATATTCAGATAGATTGACAGGATGGGATAAACAAGATAATCAACTGACCTTATATTGTATGGCAAGCACACACACACACATATATATATATATATATATATATATATATATATATATATATAGTAGTCTATAGCAGCAGATGATGTGCTCTTTGGCATAAGAACTGGAAATATCAGAAATAAATAGTCATAGAAACAATATAGCAAAATGGCATTTATCATGAGTCGAGTATCCATACATCAGTTCAAAGTAATATATTACACATGTTGTGAAAATCAGGATTTTAGTTGTTTATAAACCAACATTGATTGAAAGCTAGCATCGATCGTTGAAAGAACAAGAAAGACATAAGTTTTGGTTTGAAAGGGAAATTAGGATACTAGAATTAATACCTCTGTTTTTTGGATTAATTATAACATTCACTCTGAATCATTTCAATTATGATTGTCGGTTAATATAAACTCTTATACCTTTTTGAATTTGCATGCATGGCATATATATTCAATTTATATGGATATATATGTTTGACATGTGAAATGTTTGACATATCTATATTTTAATAGTAAGCATGGTCCTTGAGCTGCTTCCTTATGATCCGCTGTTTTTCAGGACTTTGATTTTACGTCCACTCCAATCAACCTGAATGATATTAGGGAGAGGATCGCCCTGTTCATTGTGGAACAGATCATTGATGAAAATGGCGAGTTTCATTGTAGTGTGATCTTACAAAAAAAAGGCGATGAAGCTTAGATGGAGATAAATAACACTCATGATGTGTTGGCACTTTGTAGTTGAGCACTTTAAGATCGCGGCCAACAAGTGTGTTGGCCTAGCTATAGTGCGCTGGTCAATTAATTTAATTTGAACTAGCATTTTGTGTGGATCCTCTGTAACGTTACGTGAATACTAAGTGAACATGTTTACGTTGTGTTTTATCTGTGGTCGGTGTTCAGTGCGTTATTATAAGAACTGGGTAATTTCTGCCATGTAGAAACAGCATCTTAGGCTATCATATATATCTGCTTCTGCAGTACAACAAAACCACAGACGCTTGTCCCTCGTATCACAGACGCGTGTTCTTTTATTCACAGACGCGTATTCGTCTTAGTAGAGACACTTGTTTACATGGCGCGTCTGTGAAGAGCGCTATTACAGACGCGCTATGAGCGTCTATAATAACACTCTTCACAGACGCGTTACTTGAGACGCGTGCTAACGCGTCTGTGATGCATGACAACACGCGTCTGTGATTTCCTTTATTTACATAGTATACTTCAGATAAATCAAATTAGATTTTAACTTGAAAACTAAATTAAAACTATTAACGTTTTATTTATAAACACTATTATATATTTTATTAGGCAAGTTAAACATTATATCTTGGTAAATAAAAGAAATAAGCAAGTGAGTGCATTTGATGGAATTGCATAAGACGTGTTGGAATAAATCATATTAATAACATTTATAAAATAGCGAAATACGAAACCTATATTGCTTTTATTTATTGACAAACTAGTCGCTTAGATATTAATCAAATTAAGATTTATAAAACTCAGAAACTTTTAACATGTTAAACGTCAATTCTAACATGTAGATTAAGTTGTTGTACATACAACTTGAATGGACTTGAGTGGAGCTTTAATAATAAAATGGCAGAGGATTAAAGGTATATAGGTCTACTCGAAAGGACACATAGACTCAATGTTCCGTCTATGCACGTAAGCTAATCAAGTGAATTATCCCAATTCAAAAAGGATTACGAATGAGCATAAAAAGATAGATTACTGTGTAAGGGTGAGATAAGCATAGCATCAGCCATATACTTTGATATATATGCGTGGCAAGGAGCCGAAAGTGCTGATGACTTGTTAATAATATAATGGACGTTTTGCTCTCCAGGCCCAGCAAAACGAAGCATGTAAGCTGCACCTGCACACGATTACGGCTCTGCCTTTGATAAGTGGCTTGGAAATTTGAACGCAGTAGCAAGCAAAGTTGACCTAATCTGTAGGTTTCCTCGGCATGCTCATTGGGTCTATTAAAAGAAGCTGCGAGCGCATGCACAAGGAAACTAGGTGGTTGGCAAATAAAGACCTACGGATATTAACGATACTTCAAAGACAACGTAAAAACGATAGAGAAACATGACGAGACTCTCACCACTGATGGAGAAGAGCAGAGCGGCTCTAGGTGTTTTACTCCATTAAATTTCCATGTGCAATGATGTTCAATTTTCATGTCCGACCAAACTCTAGGCCTGATCGGCCGGCTTCGATGGCGCTCGGCTCAGCGTGCTTATGGGGCTATTTATCTTGCTGGTCAGAAAGCTACGGATGGGATTCCAAAACCATGCAAGGTAAGCACGACCTGATTGTTGATGAGGATGAGATACAAGTCTGGACGAGAAGGAAGGAAAATAACGGTGTGCTCACCTTCATCATTCGGCTGCAGATGAACAATGGCAATATGGAGCCTTGCGGGACAAGTCGTAGGAGTTGGCCGGCGGCGGCAAAAAGAGAGAAAATTATAATTTACTAAACGAGGGATTTGCCAAACTAGGGGCTCTCCATATAGTTTTGGTGTGCTTTGCCTAAGGGGTTAGTACATATATATAGGGAGGAAAACTCTCCACATCTACATCAATTAGCAATATGGTACTAATTGATGTTGCACCTTCCACCTTTACTGGGGCTAAATAAACATTAAAGCCCATTAATAAATAAAGATATGGTCTTTGGGATTTATTAAATTTATTGCACCTAAAATTTAAGCGTGGAAGAGCAAGAGAAATTTTAGTTATTTTCTAGAATTATTTTATGCATGGAATTAATTAATTCCGAAAATTAATCGGTAGCCGCTTCCGCCCTAGCGCAGGCTTTTAAGGTAACTTCTAAACCTTCTCACCTATATCGATCTCACCTTGTCATCGGCTGTATTGGTACTGACAAATTCCTTTTTCTGTAACAGCAAACCAGTGCATCGGCAAGAATCAAAGGCAAAGACGCTGATGCCCCCCAGTCCAGCCAGCAGAAGAGAAAAGGCACAAAAGGTACCAGGGCGCAATCGAAGCGCCGGAAAGTGGTAACTCCTTCTCCTCCTCCGGTATCTCCTATTCCGGTGGAATCTTCTCCTTCTCCTCCAGAAACAGAGACCCAGCAAGTACCATCTCCTCCTCCACCGCAAGAAGCACCACAGGCGGAAGAACCCCAGCAAGAAGAACCTCAGCTGGAAGCACCCCAACCAGAAGACACACTGGCCGATGTGGGCGAACAAACTACCGACCCAGCAGGTTCAATCATATCGGTAGTTTCTTCGATTCAGACAAGCATTTTCCCTCCTCAAGGTAACACATTTTTATAACATTATTGCCAATGAATTTGTTCCTTTTCAGCCTTATAACCCTCTCTGTTAACTTTCAGCTGACGTAGTTCCATCGGCAATTCTGACCGACCAACCCATGGCTCCATCGGCATCTTCGAGTCAAAGGCGAGAGATTGCCTTGAAGCAAGTAAGCCATCCAATCTTCCACCAGTATCATTTACCGATGCTTTGACCATGGAATGACTCATTTTGTCTCGTTTTCTTTCTCAGGAACAAGACTCCCCCGACAGCCTATTTTCCTTCGCCATTGATATCTCCGAAGACGAAGGTGAAGAGACAAGTTCTTCCCGAGCAGTTGGGATTGTATCGGCGGAGATCAGGGCTAAGCTAGAAGAGCTATCGGCTATCCTTCATCAAGATACAGCTCAACTGGTCAATGACTCCGACCCGGCCAAGGTTCTGTTCAAGACCCTCAGAGGCCAGATTCCTGCCGATGCTGAAGAAACCCTCTTCCAGGCTGCGCATCTAGAAAGTCGCCAGCTGCAGTACCAGAGAGCCACTCGGCGCCTTGCCGATAGAGCTGCTTAGACCCAGCTCTCCGAGGAAATGATGAAAGAGAAACTCTTAGCCGATGAGAAGCACAAGAACATCGGCACCTTGAAATCCTCAGGCGATGCATTGAAGCAGAAGATCTCCGACCTATCGGCAAAACGAGAAGCCCTGTTGGCAGAACTCAAGCAAGTGGAGGATGCCCTATCCCAAGCCCAACAGGAAGAAAGTCAACTGCCGAAGACCATCAAACACCTCGAGTAAGAGCGAAACACCCACGGTCGCAAAGCACTGCAGCTGAAGAAGAAATTGAAGCCAATAGAAGGTTCTGCCGATGAAGATGTCAAGGAGATAGAAGCAGCCGACCAGATCCGCCTACGCGCTATATCAGCCATCCAAGCACTATTAAGTATGTGAACTCTTCATCGGCAACACACTTGCCTCTTCCTGCTCTTCAGCTTTCTTGATGTTCAGTCTAGCCGATAGGACTGTTATCGGCATCTTTTGAAACATTAAGTCCTGCCCCAAACATTTTAATCCAGCCGATAGGAGTGTTATCGGCATTTAAACTTTTATGCATCGACCCATATTGTGGTGTAGTACTTCTTTAAATACTTGCCATTTAATGCTCTGGGAAATTCAACTCCTTCGAGAGTCTCTAAAATGTAGGCATTACCAGGAGCTGATCGATTTATCCGATAGGGACCTTCCCAATTAGGAGACCACTTGCCAAACTTTGAACTTTTAGTCCCGATCGTTAGGATTAACTTCCATACCAAATCTCCATCGGCAAATTCCTTAGCCTTTACCTTCTTGTCATACCATCTGGCAACTCTTTTCTTATTCTCTTCTATACTCATCAAAGCCCTCAACCGATGCCCTGCCAGATCATCCAACTCGTCTGTCATCAAAGTAGCATAGTCATCGGCAGCCAATTGATCTTGAAAAGATAGTCGCCTAGATCCAGCCTTAACTTCCCAAGGCAATACCGCATCATGTCCATACACCAACTAATAAGGTGAAACCTTGGTCAATCCATGACAAGCCATTCGATAGGACCATAAAGCTTCATTTAACAACGTGTGCCACCTTCTAGGATTTTCTTCAATCTTCCGTTTAACAAGCTTAATAATTCCTTTGTTGGACGCCTCGGCCTACCCATTGGCTTGAGCATAGTAAGGAGAGGAATTCAATACTTTAATCCCCATACCGATTGCGAATTCATCAAACTCCCCTGATGTAAACATAGTACCCTGATCGATAGTAATTGTCTGAGGAATCCCAAATCGATAAATAATGTGCTCCTTAACAAAATCAATCATATTAGCCGAGGTGACTTTCTTCAAGGGAATAGCTTCAACACATTTAGTGAAATAGTCGGTGGAAACTAGAATAAACTTATGACCTTTGCTAGATGGTGGATAAATCTGGCCGATCAAATCAATAGCCCATCCCCGGAACGGCCAAGGTTTGATAATAGGATTCATAGCCGATGCGGGTGCCCTTTGAACATTGCCAAACTTTTGACATCCTTTGAAATATCTAAAGCAATCTTCAAGTATGGTCGGCCAGTAATATCCATTCCTTCTAATCATCCACTTCATTTTGAAAGCCGACTGATGTGCTCCACATACCCCCTCATAGATTTCCCCCATCAAACTTCTAGCTTCATCATGACCCAAGCATCGGAGGAGAATCCCATCAATAGTTCGGTAGTACAATTCATCTTCGAAGAGCACATACTTGGTGGCTTGAAACCGAACTCGCCTTTCAACTTTCTTGGATGGATCTTTCAAATAATCAACGATTTCTTTTCTCCAATCATCGGCACCAATTGCCGATATTGCGTCAATCATAGGCTGATATCCCGAGGCATGTCGAGCCAACCGATTGGCTTCTTCATTATGCAATCGAGGAACATACTCTAATCGGAAATCTTTGAATTCCTTCAATAATTGCATGCTTCGTTCGTAATAAGTTATGAAAACTTCACTTCGGCATTCATAGCTTCCAGCTAATTGATTTATAACCAGCATAGAATCTCCGAATACTTCGACAGCATCAGCATGAACCTCCCTCAATAACTCCAATCCCTTTATTAAAGCTTGATACTCAGCCTGATTATTTGTCGACGTGGCCACAATCGGCAGAGAAAACTCATATTTCCTACCCCGAGGGGAAATTAATACTATGCCGATTCCACTCCTGTCGGTGTCTTTCTTCTTCCCGACGATAATCTTCTTGCTGGCGCCGGTACCGATCTTCTCGTTGCTGCCAAGTTTCCCGAGGCCTTCTGTGAGTTATTACAATCCCAGATCAGGGAGGCCTTCCTGAGCTGGTTCCTTTCTGGACCAAGCCCCTTCCTTTCGCATCAGCAGTAGTGACTTGATGCTGAGGATCCACCGATGCGCTTCTTTCGGCTGCTTCTGAGGTTAAGACCTTGGCTTTTCCCTTAGCATCCAACATGTTCGTTGGGAAAGGATGTTGGTCAATCTTCATCGGCTTCTGGGTCTTGGAGCTGTCAAATTTGATTCTCACAGATTCTATAGCCGATTGCAGTTGCTGTCTGAACACATTGCACTCGTTAGTGTCATGAGAAGTTGCATTGTGCCACTTGCAATATTTCATCCTTTTCAATTCTTCAGCCGATGGGATCACGTGATTAGGTGACAGTTTGATCTGACCTTCCTGGAGCAGAAAGTCGAATATCCTATCGGCTTTAGCGGTGTCAAACGCAAATTTCTCTGGTTCTTTATGTCCAAAAGGACAAGACATCGGCTTCTTGTTTTTCACCCACTCCGCCAAGCCGATGACTGGTTCCTCGTCAGAATCCGAGCTTGTTGCTTCATCAACGAACGACACCTTTTTGTTCCATGCTCTCTTGGGTTCAAACGGCTTGATTTCTTGATCAGAGATTCTTTGCACCAGATGACTTAGGCTTTCAAACTCCTGAGATGCATATTTGTCCCTGATGTGTGGCAACAAACCCTGGAAAGCCAAATCGGCTAGCTGCCGATCGTCCAGAACCAGACTATAGCACTTGTTCTTGACTTCCCGTATCCTCTGTACAAAACCCTCAACCGATTCATCATTATGTTGCCTTAATTTGACCAAATCGGTGATCTTCTTCTCATGGACCCCGGAAAAGAAGTGTTTGTGGAATTGTTTTTCCAGATCGTCCCAAGTAATCACTGAGTTGGGAGGTAGTGATATAAACCAGGTAAAGGCCGATCCAGACAATGATGATGAAAATAGACGGACCCTTAACTCGTCCCTGTTACCAGCTTCTCCGCATTGAATGATGAACCTGTTGACGTGTTCCATGGTCGACGTGTCATCCTGCCCAGAAAACTTAGTAAAATCTGGTACCTTGTACCGATGTGGAAGCGGGATCAAGTCGTATGCAGGAGGATACGGTGTCCGATAAGAGTAAGTATTGACTTTGGGTTTTATCCCAAATTGGTCTCTCATTACTTCAGCAATCTTATCGGCCCAGTATGCATCGGCGTCTTGCCGATGGGGCGGTTGCGGATCAGGTGCCTGCTGGTAAGCCTCCACGTGTCTGTTCGGTGCACGATCTGCACGGAACATTGGGTTGATCATCTGGCCTCCAACCTATGGACCACCAAGCTGTTGCCCGCCAGTCTGCTGTTCGCTGACCTGCTACCCGAGATTCATTGGCTAGTTAAGAATCCCCTGATTCTGGAACCCCGGATAGATCTGTCCTTGCTGGAACCCTGTAGCCTGGTGACTCTGTTGGGGTGTTTGCGGAAAGACTTGCTGCCCAAGCCATCCATTATTAGCGTTCATCGGCACAGGCCCTGCCGATGACTGGTAATTGGGCATCATCATTGAATTGACATACCCTGATTGAGCCATAGACCTCTGTTGCATCAGCATCGAATCTGCCGATGCGTTAGGCATCTGGAACATTGGAGCTTGAGAATTCCCAGTGTAAGGTCTTGCAGTAGTAGTTGTAGTGTACTGGGGACTCTAGTTCATCGGCATATTGGGAGGTGCCGATGCCATAGGAGTCTTGCCTCTCATATCAGTCGTCTGCGATGTACCCGGCGTTAACTCTGGAGGCATGCCACAACCCCACCAGTTGGGAGGAGGAGTTAACCCTGTCATTGCCGATGCTAACAGATCTGTGGCAAGTTTAATCTGCCCATCTGAAGTCTGTGGATTAGTTGTCATCGGCATAGAATGTCCATTGGTGACTCCCAACGTGCTTGGCGGAACAGGAATCTCCATACCCGCAGCGGCCGTAGCAGCCGATGGAGCTGTGACGACTGGTGACTTTGGCTGGTGATAAGTGGGGCCCACATAATCTGGTGGCAATTGTCCCTCCTTGAAATTTCTTGCCACGACATTGAAAACCGTATTAGATAGTACACCAGCTTGGTTGATCAAAGCACGGTTGATAGCGTTGTCAACCATCTCTTGAAGTTTGCCAGTATTGGACTCAAAATTAACCTGCCGAGGTGCCGGCAGTGCATCCTTCTGAATCACCTCACCACTCCTGTTCATGCTGAAGGACCTCAGGCATTGCTGCTTGTAATCCTCAATGGCTTTAGCAATAGCTTGCTTCTGCTCATCCTTGAGATTGGCTTCCGTCACGGGGATGACGTTCTCTTGATCAAACTCAGAAGTCGACATGTTGATCTTGATCTTGAATCTGTCCCACCGGGCGTGCCAAAAGATGTGTTGGTGCAAAAGCTGGTCTGCAAACACAAAGGGCTAATACCCGATTCCAACGTTAAGGCGTGCCAGCCGATTTGACCTTACTATCGGCAAAGGTGGTAACTCGAATAATTTAGTCCTGACAACAGCGATGCGCCCGGATGTCACGGCTAAGAGGTACTCACGCGGAACTTGAGAACGCGCCGAGCTTAAGTCGACGAATTCCTAAGAACTCGTAATGAAAAGGAAAAAGTATGACGAAGTTGTCGAAAAAGTAGATGCTGGAATATGAGTAAAAATGTGTGTTGATTGATTGACAGATAGATCATTACAAGGCCCTAGGGTCTATTTTTATACCCTGCTCAAAGAGCTACAATCAGACACGACTAGAACTCGAATTCCAAATTACACAGAATCCGTATACAAAATGACTTAAACAACTAAGGAAAATATAAAACTATCCTTCCGTGACGAACTCGAACAACTCCACAAACCGATCGGCAGCCTCCAGGCTCTCCCTCCAAATCATCGGCAGACTTCCTTGTCGTAGCCATCGGCACAGACATGTCACCACTTATAGACTTAATCACGTTCGTCCATCCTTCCATCGGCGACCATCTCCATCGGCAACTCTCCCTGCAGACCAAACACCACCGCCTTATCCTGCCGATCTATACTTTTACCGTTTATGGACACGTGCTCAGAAACAGTGTCAACACTTGCCTAATAAAATATACAATAGTGTTTATAAATAAAACGTTAATAGTTTTAATTTAGTTTTCAAGTTAAAATGTAATTTGATTTATCTAAAGTAATTTAACTTTATGCAGCTTTACTAAAATAAATGTAGGCTTTTCGTTTATAATATAAACTCCCGGTAGTCGTTCTTTTTCACTATAACTTCGATTAGAGTGTTTTTACGTCTGTATGCTCGTAACGATGTGTCGATTAGTTTTCAAATCTTTTTATTGTTTGGTGTACTGCTCTAATTTAGTTCTATTGTTTGCTTCGTGTGTGATGGTATGAATGCTTGTGTGGTGCTTTATGATCATGTCTAGTCGGTGAGCCATACGTGGTGAATCTAGAAGCAGTTCTTTCATGGGTTGGACTTGAAGAAGGAGCTAAATTTAAGGCAAGTATAGCATGGGATCATCCTTGTTTCCTAATAACTTTAATCACACATTTCATATTGCATGTGTCTCCTTGATAAGGATTTCCTAGTATTGATCTTATACCTTGTCACCTATGGTTTGCATTGGGTAGCCTATGCTAGTGCTCCACTAAACCATGATCTTGTAATTTGACTAATGGAATATGCAATAAACATTAAAGGATGACTTTTTGGCAACTTTGGTAAAGAGGGCTGGAGCATTGGGCTATCTTATGGTGCTCTAGTTTCTCTCCATAAGGACTGATCTGTATCTGACCATCCGGGACATACAGTACAACTGTGAGGGCTACATGGCTCTGGCTTTAGCTCAGTATGAGGACCTTTTCTAGCTTGTTAGTGGTTACCCTTGTGGCGCAAATGGGGAATAGCAGACCGTGGATTCCTGCGGGTGAGTCACACGGGCTGACTAACGAAACCTAGCGGCCCTAACTTGTTAGACGAACCTTTGAAAGGCTTCATAGTGAACCCTGCCGGCCTCCCTAGGAAGGGGGTTAAGAGATTAGCTACCTCGGGCGAAAGGGTAAATCATGACTCACAGTGAAAGTGTACAACCTCTACAGAGTGTAAAACTGATATATCAGCCGTGCTCACGGTCACGAGCGGCCTTGGACCAATACAGAATAAATAATCACTAATGGCAAATCATTAAAGTTATTGTTGTTAATATGTTGTTTATGCTATTCTTTATTCACTTTACTTGATCATGAGTTTGCTTTGGGACTCGACAACTTGATGCTACTCAAATGCTAAAATTATGACAACTAAAAGCTACATGTAGTTAAACCAGTGTCTAGTCTTTGAGCCTCATGAACCCCATGTTATTCTTGCTGAGTACGAGATGTACTTACGCTTGCCTTTACATTTTATTTGGATAAAAATCCAGGATGGGTACCAGATTGCTAGTTTGGAGAAGAGTTTAGGCTTGTGCTCAACCAGTCAGTTGTCCCTGTGGATTTGGAGCTTTCGCCTAAAGAACGGAGTGTCTTTCCGCTGTTTGCTATTTAAGGTTATATCTTTTATACTAAGTTTGTCATATATAAGCATTGTCTATTGATATTACCCCTATTTGTGGCTATATGTGAGATTTGACTTCCTGGGCTCACATATGGTGTGTATCTGGTTTTGTTCTTAAAACCGGGTGCTACAAAGTGGTATCAAAGCAATGCTGACTGTAGGACGCAAGCCTAGTTAGCAATTGGTCATCTTAAGGTTTTGAAATTGTTATAACACCCTTGCTCTATAAACCTTGGTATTTTCCTCTATACTATATCTCTACCCTTGATATTCCTTCCTACCTTGTTGCTTATTTTAAAAATCTTTGTTCTCATCTTTACTCCTTGATTTGGTATGCTTTTAGAACCTTCTCTTAACTCTTCTTGTGTCTTCAAAACAGAAGTTTTAGGATCCCAACCCCTAAGATGAAGAGAACGATAGTATCGCAAGTTGACTTGTTTGACGTATGAAACTATAATGCTTAATTGGTTTGTCATTATGCTTATGCTTGATTTGGATCTTTGTAGTGAGTGCAGTGATCTTGTGGGATTTCTCCACAATTTCATTTAGTGTATAGGTCTAAGGTATAAGGATTAATGACATAAATAGTTGGGTTTTGGTTTTTCTCTTGTTATCTTATCCTGCCTTTTTGGAGTATCCTCTCTTTATCAGATTATATCTATGTTCTCGAATGAACAAAAATCATGAGGAAATTTTGGGTGACAGTGGACTACAAGATCGTTCTTTGACTCAAGAATCACCCTCATAGCTATTATGGTTTGGAAGTTACAAAAATCACAAGATGGTATAGTTGAGCTGTCATGAATCTGGACCAGTTTCAGTTGCCTACTGTTTTGACAAATGTAACTCCGGAATTTGGGAAAAGGTTCTATAATAAAGATTTAGGTCTTTTGATAAGCTTTCCAACGATGCAAGCTGCAACTTTATCGGATTAATAGAACTTGAGTTATGACATCTACAAGTTGCTATTGCTGCACAGTTCAAAATCTGGACAGTTCTAGTTAGCTCCTACTTTTCGGCCAACTTAGCATCAGAATCTGGAAAAGTGTGATATACAGAAGTTGTGGAGGACTTCATATGCTTTTCAACCATGTAAGACTCGTCCCCATATGATCTAAGTAGCTCGAGATATGACTTCTGCAAATTGTTGTATGGATGCTGAGACATTGTCGGGATGGATATCATGTTGGGCTGTTTTACCTAGGTTTAAAGACAAAAACTAAGGAAGCCTTCTTTATGAAAGTTGTAGGAATTTTGATAAGGTTTCTAACGGTATAAGCTAAGACATTATTTGATTAACAGGAAAGGAGTTATGCCTATTTTACTGCGCTGGTGTTTTCATATCGTGAGGAATTTTAGATTACTTGTACATATCAGTACACATGAGTTTCTCTTCGTTGTTAGAAGTTTTGATGATAAGAAACCCACTTGAAAGATGGACTAAACTACCCATTTAAGCCCCTAGTTTACCTTTTCTAAGGGGGGTAGTCTTATCAAAGGAGTTACAGGGAGAAGTAATGGTTAACATTGGATCATCGATAAGGACCTCAAGTGTTTGGAAAATTTGGTTTTGATACATGAAATTGTTCCATTAAAGTGTGATAATTTGGATGGTGATATAGGTCATTGCTGGTACTCATAGCTTGGAAGTGGTGCTTATGAGAATCAGGTGACACCAAAGGCTACAAAGTTATACATGGAATATGAGAGCTAGTCCATACTGTCCCCCGACCTATCTCATCTTAAGGGGGGTAGTACCTTGATATGATAGATTAATGCCCTTTCAATTTACCATGAAGAGAGAAGTTGTCTTTGGAGATATCCCATGATTATAATCTATCCTGGCTCGAGCTAGTGAAATTGGTCACTTGACAACTTAGGAAGTGGGTATGCTACATCTACTGTTGATTCTACGGAGACTCAAAAGACTTCATTGCTAAAGAGAGCATGACCAGTATATTCTAGTTGATGGAAGTTCTCATCTAGGAGATGTAATCTTTAATGATGGACTTAAGAAAGTTAAAAATTCAAGAGTTGGAAACCACCAAAGGAAAGTGAATGAGACTTAGAGTTTTATAGATATGGCAAGAGGCTATCATAGGTTTGCTGGGGCCAATGTGATCTTGACATAAGAGTGAATAAGAGATTGACTTGGAATGATAAGATTCTATCAGTGGTTCACTAAAGGTGTTATAAAGATCAACATATAGGGTTCCTCTACTCCATCAAGACCTTAGATGTGCTCCATACAAGGAAAGTAGTGGTTGGTGCATAAGTCAACTAAGTGGGTTGAATTAACTGACATGTGATGTGGAGGTATCCATAGTGGAGCATGGAGGTACTATCTTATTGGGTCTAAGGAGTGATATCTGTGTAGAACGTAACAAACTAAAGGACATCTTTAGGAAGTTGGATTTGAGCTGGTCACATTGTCGATGGATTCGAATGAATCAAGAAGTTATGACTAGGAAAAATGCTATCACTTGAAAGAGAAAAAAGCCTTTCCGGATGCCCAAATCATAAAGAGTGTGCTGGAGGAGTTCAAATAGCACCAAGGTATGTCGGACCTTTCAAGATGTAAGAAATATGGAACGAAGCGGCATACCAAATAGAGCTACCTGAAAGTTTAGGAGGAGTGTATGATGTCTTCCATGTGTCTCAACTTAAAAGTACTTGTGTGTGCCATAAGAACAGGTAGTCGTTAAAAGAATTGACTGTTAAATCAGATTTCACAAACGAAGAGTACCCGATAAGAAATTGTAAACCGCAGAAAGGGTTACCGGGAGTTGGATTTTCAGGATGTACAAAGTCTAGTGGAATCAGTGCACCGAAGAGGAGGCTATTTGTAAAAGAGAAGTGGATCTGAGAAAAACATGCCCGCAGTTGTTGGAGTAAGCACCAACTGAATTTCGGAGACGAGATTCATTTTAAGGGGGGTAGAATTGTAACACCCTAAATTTTGCTCTTTTGGAAATAGAGGAGAAATAAGTAATTATACATTTCTTTGTGCTCAACCAGTCAGTTGTCCATGTGGATTTGGAGCTTTCGCCTGAAGAACGGAGTGTCTTTCCGCTGTTTGCTATCTAAGGTTATATCTTTTATACTAAGTTCATTATATATAAGCATTGTCTATTGATATTACTCCTATTTGTGGCTATATGTGAGATTTGACTTCCTGGGCTCACATATTGTGTGTATCTGGTTTTGTTCTTAAAACCGGGTGCTACAAAGCTGGTGGAAATTTACATTGATGATGTGGTGGTTAAGTCTGGGGATTTCACAAAGCATCTTGCCGATCTGCGAAAGGTGTTGGAGTGCACAAGGAAGCATGGTTTGAAGATGAAACCTAATAAATGTGCATTTGGTGTATCGGCAGGGCAATTTCTTGGTTGTATGGTGCATCAGAGAGGAATTGAAATTAGTAGGAGATCTATTGATGCTATCAACAAAATAGTTGCTCCCACCAACAAAACTGAAGTCCAATCTCTGATCGGTAAGATAAATTTTATCAGGCGATTTATATCTAACTTGTCTGGTAAGATTCGTGCTTTTAGTCCTTTACTTAAGTTAAAAGCCGATCTAGAGTTTGTGTGGGGAAGAGAGCAAAAATCGGCATTGGATGAAATCAAAAGTTATTTGACAAACCCTCCAGTTCTAATTCCACCTCAGCAAGGACAACCTTTCCAATTGTATTTGTCTACCGATGGGATGGTCATTGGATCGGCTCTGATTCAAGAATTTGGAGGGAAAGAACGTGTGATTTATTATTTAAGTAGGAGGTTGGTTGATGCTGAGACAAGGTATTCGGCAATCAAAAAATTATGTTTATGCTTATACTTTTCATGTATTAAGTTGAGACACTATTTGCTATCGGCCGAATGCACCGTTATATGCAAAGATGATGTAGTCTGGTATATGCTGTCTATGCCAATTATGAGTGGTAGAATTGGCAAATGGATTTTGGCGCTGTCGGAATTTGATCTGCGTTACGAATCGGCTAAAGCAATTAAAGGGCAGATTATGGCCAACTTTGTGACTCAGCATTGCGGTGTAGTGGGGACTTTGGAGATTGTTCCTTGGACGCTCTTCATTGATGGATCCACGTGTGACCGGGGGGTAGGAATCGGTATAGTATTAATTTCTCCTCGGGGAAAGAAGTATGAGTTCTCTTTGCTGATTGTTGCCACATCAACGAATAACCAAGCTAAATATCAGGCTCTGATCAGTGGGTTGGAATTGTTAAAAGAGGTTCGTGCCGATGCTGTTGAGATCTTCGGCGATTCTATGCTTGTTATAAATAAATTGGCTGGGATTTACGAATGTCGAAGTGAGATCTTGATAACCTATTATGAAAAGAGTATGCAACTATTGAGGGAATTCAAGGATTTCTGATTAGATCATGTTCCTCGATTACATAACGAAGAGGTTAATCGGTTGGCTCAACATGCCTCAGGATATCAACCTATCTTAAATATGTTATCGGCAATCAGTGCCGATGATTGGAGAAAGGGAATCATTGATTACTTAAAAGATCCATCTAGAAAGGTTGAGAGGCGTGTCAGGTTTCAAGCTACTAAGTATGTACTCCTTAGAGAAGAATTGTATTATCGAACGATAGATGGAGTTCTACTCAAATGCTTGGGTGATGATGAGGCCAAAAGCTTGATGGGTGAGATCCATGAAGGAGTGTGTGGAGCACATTAGTCGGCTTTTAAGATGAAGTGGATGATTAGGAGAAATGGGTATTATTGGCCAACTATACTTGAGGATTGCTTTAAATATTTCGAAGGATATCAAGGATGTCAAAGATTTGGCAATATTCATAGAGCACCCGCATCGGCTATGAATCCCATTATTAAGCCTTGGCCGTTTTGGGGATGGGCTATTGATCTAATCGGCTAGATTTAACCACCATCAAGCAAGGGGCATAAGTTCATCCTAGTTGCTACTGACTATTTTACTAAATGGGTTGAGGCTATTCCTTTGAAGAAAGTAACATTGGCTAACATGATTGATTTTGTGAAAGAGCATATTGTTTACCGATTTGGTATTCATCAAACAATCCCTGCCAATCAGGGGACCATGTTTACATCGGGAGAGTTTGATGAATTTGCAATCGGTATGGGGATTAAAGTATTGAATTCTTCTCCTTATTATGCTCAAGCCAATGGTCAAGCCGAAGCATCTAACAAAGGAATTATTAAGCTCATCAAGCGAAAGATTGAAGAAAATCCTAGAAGGTGGCATACATTGTTGAATGAAGCTTTGTGGTCATATCGAATGGTGTGTCATGGATCGACTAAAGTTTCACCTTATCAGTTAGTATATGGACACGATGCGGTGCTACCATGGGAATTTAAGATTGGATCTAGGCGAGTATCTTTTCAAGATCAACTGGCTGTCGATGACTATGCTACTTTGATGAAAGATGAATTGGACGATTTGGCAGAGCATCGGTTGAGAGCTTTGACAAGTATAGAAGAAAATAAAAAGAGAGTTGCTAGATGGTATGATGAAAATGTAAAAGCCAAAGAGTTTGCCAATGGAGATTTGGTATGGAAATTAATTTTACCGTTTGGGACAAAAAGTTCAAAGTTTGGGAAGTGGTCTCCTAATTGGGAAGGTCCTTATCGGATAAATCGTTCTGCTCCTGGTAATGCTTATATTTTGGAAACTCTCGAAGGAGTTGAATTTCCCAGAGCATTAAATGGAAAATATCTGAAGAAGTATTACCCAAGCATTTGGGTTGATGCATAAGAGTTTAAGTGCTGATAACACTCCTATCGGCTGGATGAAATGTATGTGGGGCATAATGTTTTCAAAAGAGCCGATAACAGTCCTATTGGCTAGACTAGAATAATCAAAAGTATTATAAGGACGGAACAAAACAAGTCGCCGATGAGGAGCTCATGCATTCAGCAAAGCTTGGATGGCCGATATGGCGCGTAGGCGGATTTGGTCGACTTCTTCTATCTCCCGGATGTCCTCATCGGCAGTGTAACAGAACCGCCCAAATTATAAGAGATTAAGCTTAATAGTGACCATTTACACAGTCGAACCATCGAGCTTAAACCTATATAATCTCGGTAGTCCGTGAAATCTCGAAGGATTTCAGACCACATATCGTACATACAGCCAAGATCATAATAAGTTTAGCAGTCACCATTCACAATTACATCCAGTTTACAACATTCATAAAATACATCGGAGTTCTTAAAATTATTACAAACAAAGTTCTCAAGTAGCGGAAGCTTCATAGTTCGAAAATAACACACACATACTTAGTCTGATACAGTGCCATAGTTCAGTCATTCCCACAAAACCAAAAGAGGAGGTAGAGTGACCATCGCCCTTGGTCTAGTCATCGCCCATTGCTGGGTACAAGCAGAGGATGCAATAATCATAGTACATTTGACCATCTGCAAAACAACATGGGAGTAGAACCCTGAGTACGAGAATGTACTCAGCTAGACTTACCCGTCATAAACCAAAAATAAGAACTCTTCAAGGATCATGAAGGCTATATTGTGGGGGTAGCTGATGACTTTTTGCATAAAAGCACTATTCTATTAACATATCCTGAAGGAATCCTTCTTATTTTAATTAGCTGAAGTTGAAAATATCATTACCTATTATCTAGGTTTGCACCTGCACTATGGCAAACAATGTAATAATATGATGGTACCTCATCATAGCATTCATGCAATTATTTATCATATAACCCAAGTGTTCCATAGTCCTTACTATGAGGACAAAGCTCATGTCAAGTGCTCACTGTCCAGGAGCGATGGCGATTCGAATCGATTTCTAACCAGCTGGCGAGGTATTCCCCACACAAACCACACTCACTGATCAAGTGAGCTACAGATCACCGTGTTACACTATCCAGGACCAATTCACGGGTTCCGCAGGCACCGCCAGTACCTGAGGACCGTTCTGGCGACCGAGGTATCCAAGGTATATCAAGGTTGCGCGCCGCGCCCTCGTGGTTCTCCTCAAGCATCACCAATACAGTGCATGGCGGCTCGACTCCCGGCCCGGATAGTGTTCAGGCTTCGCGGTCGGAGCGACTTATCCTTCCAGCTAAGTGTGGGGCATGCGTTCAACATGACAAGAGGGCCGTCAACGATCGGTCCTTAATCGACACAGGCAGGGGCACTATAGTCAACCCACCATAAGACCCTGCCCGGTCTCAAATTCCATTCCACACTTAGTTATTCTCTACCAAAGCAATCACCGCTCAATCAAGCAGGTATCCACCTATATCTCGCAGGTGACAGGGAATCACCCGACTTCTACCGGACTAGGCAAGCTAAGCATAGACTCCGTGCCTATCTACATAGGACAAGGTAGATAAACAAGTGGGGATATCAAGGAGTACATATGCATCAACGGTATCAAGCAATTCCTATCACTTAAATGAAACATAGTAGAACAAGCATAATATATTATTTAAGTTAGCGAGAATAGGGAGACTTAGTTTTCTCAAACGTGCTCGGCTTGTGATCCGGGCACTCTTGCAGCTCTTCTCCGGGCTCTGACACACCCAGAGGTTCCCGCTCCTGTGCTTCCTCCTGCTCCTCGGGTCCCACCTCGTTCTCCTATGAGCCTGTATGATGCATGTGTGCTCATGAGTGGAGTGCGAGTTGCCCGGGTGCAATGCTTATATGAGAGGGTACCAAATGACCATGACATGATGCATAGATGATTTAATTGGTCATTCTTTTTACAAGGTAGTCAACATCATCCGAGAACATGCAATCACACTAAGCATCTATTCCCTTCTCTTCTACAAATTGTCCTCAAGTGTAACAAGCAACTCACAAGATGCTTCAAAGATACACCAAACCCCTTTTATTTTACTTAAATTATGTATAACAATTCATAATTTCCTTATCCATTTTTAGGCCTACCAAACTAGCATGCATTTCTGTTTATCAATAAATTCTACAAAAAATTACAGTAGACTACCAGTCAAACATAAAATCTACCATAAATTTCCCATAATATCTGGACACTTATTTTGAGCTACAAAAATCACATGATTAATTCATAAAAGCAAGTATAAATACTCTACTGTGGTATAAGTGTCAAACAACAGATTTCATATTTTTATAATTAACTTATTAACATAAGAAACACCCACAAAAATTTCCAGATTAATTGCATGATCCAATTATTTATTAAAAATCAGAAACCACTGCCATGCAAGCATTTAAATCACCATAAATTAATTAATACAGAAAATAATGTGTGACATATTTTTCCTAGAGCCTAATCATCCATGCAGAGCCAAAAAAACAAGTTCCACTTTTTTTGAGCTATATTTTAATTACTATGCATTTTCAAAATTTTAGTAAAAACATGGATTAAATATAATTGCACAGAAAAATTGTCCAAACATGACATGCAACCAAACCAAACTATAGATCTGAGATTCTAGAACACATCAAAATTTATTTCACTCATTTTGGAGCCATGCATCTCAAGATATGGATTTTCCATCATTTAAATCAATTTCTGGAAATTATTTTCTGAAAACCAATTCAAAACCGAGATAAAAAACACTAAGGACACTCGGATCTATACCCAACTCGGTCCCCCTGCGACTGACAGTGGGCCTCTGACCCCACTGGTCAGTGTGACCGAGAGGGAGGGCACCTCCGACGAGCGGGTCTCGCCGGCGGTGAGGTCCCCGGCCACGGGGTGAGCACCATCGTGCTCCCCGCAGTGAGGCGCACCCAAGGGTGCCCTTGGATTGGCCGGAGGATGACCGGAGCACCCTCGCGAGCATGCATGGTGGCACGGCGGCGCTGCTCGCCATGGCTAGGCTGCTCCGGCGCGGTAGAGCGCGCGCAAAGTCCCGTCGAGGCTTCCCCATCGAGCTACCGATCTAACGCGACAAAAAGCAAGCGAAACGATGCAGAAACGAGTGAGGTTCAACGCGGCGGAGCTCTCCAGTGAGGTCGGAGTAACTCCGACGAGCGATTCACGGTGTACGGTGGCCTCTTACCCCGGTAGAGCGTGCGCAAAAGCTTACCGCAGCGAAGGCGAGTGCAGTGGTGGCTTTGGCGCCGGGGATAGGCCACTGGCGTGACCGGCGGTGAGCAGCGGGGCTTTTCCGGCGATGGCGCTGCGGCGGAACGGCTACGATGGTGGCGCTCGCGAGCGGAGGAAGAAGAGGGGAGCGGGGAGGGGACAGAATGGAGTCGCCTGAGTGCGCGGGGCGGCGTCCCGACCAGGTGAAGGCGGGTCGGCCGCGGCGCGTCCACGACGCCGGCGTACGGCCGCCACATGGCCGGCGCCGGGTGGAGCGAGGCGGGCGCCGCGCGCGGGAGAGAGAGGGAAGGGGAAGCGGGCTGCGATGTCTGGCTGGGCCGAAAGGGAGGCGGGTCGGCCCAGCAGCGCCTGTCCCCTTTCTCTTTTTTTTGAATTTCTTTTCTCAAATTCTTTCTAAATTCATTTGGACTATTTAAAAATCATTTTCACCTTTTTCTCTCAAAATAAAAGTTGTTCCAAAACAAAAACCCTACAACTTTGCTTTAAGTCGAATTCACAAATTCCAATTAGATTTTGAAATACAACTCAAAACTAGTTATAGGTTTTTAAATAAATCTATTTTGGGAAATTTAGTATAAAATCAATGTCTCAATTTCTATAGCTCCAGAAATATCACAAAATTACTCTTAAATATTCTAACACTCATTTCAACTTAATTTGGGCAATTCAAGAATTTAGAAGCAAGCATGATATTTGTAACATATTTAATTCTCATAAAATAAAGCACATAAAATCACACTTTGAATTATGTTTGTGCTCATGGGATGTGATGCTTATGCCATGCTTGATGAGGATGCTTATGAATGTTTTATGAGACTAAGTGCATGCTTAACACCTAGGGTCTTACAGCCCTTCCCCTCTTAGGGAAATCTTGTCTCGAGATTTGGGTTACTAACCATTTCTTGTGAAATTTTAGGTAAACTGTTTTTAGGTAATCCTCGGTTTCCCAGGTAGCATCCCTATCATCATGATGACTCTACACCACCTTATATGTTTTGACAACTCTGTTCCGGGTTACTCGCTCTTTGGTATCTATGATACCCACTGGCTGCTCCTTATACTCCAAGTTTGCTTTTATTTTGATTCCTCGGGGTTCGATCCTCTGCTCGGGTACCTTCAGACACTTCCGTAGTTGGGACACATGGAAAACTGGAAAGATTGAACTCAACTCTTCAGGTAACTATATCTTGTAGGCCACAGGACCTTTTCTTTCTAGTATCTGGTACGGTCCCACATATCTGGGTGCAAGCTTGCTTCATACTCGGAAACGTTGAACTTTCTTCATTGGTGTAACCTTGAGGTAAACATAGTCACCTATATTGAATTCGAGTGGCCTCCTTCTCTTATCAGCATAACTCTTTTTGTCGCGATTGTGCCGCCTTCATATGCTGCTGTATGATTTGTACCTTTTTCTCAGCCTCGTTCATGAAGTCGATACCATAGTATCTCCTTTCACCAGGTTCAACCCAGTTTAACGGAGTCCTGCATCTTCGACCATACAAAGCTTCGAACGGGGCCATCTTGATACTCTCTTGATAGCTATTATTGTATGAGAACTCAGCCAATGGCAACCACGATTCCCATGATCCCTTGGACGATAACACACAAGCCCTCAGCATATCTTCTAGTACATGATTGAGTCTTTCCGTTTGACCCAAGGTTTGGGGGTGATACGCCGTGCTTCTTATCAGACTGGTCCCCAAACTCTTATGCATTCGCTCCCAAAAGTGAGCGGTGAACTGTGGTCCTCTATCTCATATGATAGTCTTGGGAATGCCATGTAACTTGACGATCTCAGCCATATATATCAGCATAGTCATGAGGTCTGTATGTGTTCTTAACTGGAATGAAATGAGCCGACTTGGTCAATCGATCTATGATTACCCAAATCGAGTCATTTCCCTTTCGTGTTGTCGGCAACCCTGTGATAAAATCCATACTGACCTCTTCCCATTTCCACTCTGGAATTGATAACGGTTGTAACAGACCTGCAGGTTTCATATGTATAGCCTTGACTCTGCAACACGTGTCACAACAGGCCACATACGCTTCTATCTCTTTCTTCATCTTAGTCCACTAAAAGTGAGATCTTAGGTCTTGATACATCTTACTACTACCAGGATGAATAGAAAGCTTGGAGAGATGTGTTTCATCCATGATGCGATTCTTTAATTCTCGATTCTTCGGAACTACTAGCCGGTGTTGAAACCACAATACCCCTTTCTCATCAACTCGGAACTGAGTTTTTGGGTCATCTTTGATCTTCTCTTTGATGTGGAAAATACCCTTGTCTGTTTTCTGACCTTCGATGACTTGACTCTCAAGTGAACAACTGAGCTCTATGTGATATAAGACTTCAGGATGCAGGAGATTGAAACCATCTTCATACAACAGTTGAACCACTTGATAGTGCGGTTTGCGACTCAATGCATCTGCTACCACATTAGCCTTACCTGGATGATAGTGGACCTCCAGATCATAATCCTTGATCAGTTCCAACCATCTTCGTTGCCTCATATTCAGCTCGGGCTGAGTGAAGATGTACTTCAGACTTTTATGATCGGTGTAAATATGACACTTACTTCCTAGCAAATAGTGCCTCCAGTTCTTCAAAGCGTGCACTACCGCTGCTAACTCGAGATTGTGAGTGGGCTAGTTGGCTTTGTGCTTTCTCAACTGTCATGAAGCGTAAGCTATTACTCTACCGTCTTGCATCAGCACACATCCTAATCCACTTTTCGATGCGTCGCAAAACACATCGAAAGGCTTCTCGATATTGGGTTACGCTAGAACGGGAGCGGTGGTTAGCAACTTTCGCAAGGTGCGGAAGGCTAGTTCACACCCTTCCGTCCAGACAAACTTATGATCCTTTTGTAACAAACTGGTCATTGGCTTAGCAATCTTGGAGAAGTCGGGTATGAAACGATGATAATACCCGGCCAGACCAAGAAAACTTCGAACTTCCGAGACAGAAGTTGGTGCCTTATAGTCCATGATTTCCTGTACTTTTGACGGATCCACAGCAATCCCTTCTTCAGACAGAATGTGCCCTAGGAAAGGAACTTTCTTCAACCAGAACTCACACTTGCTAAACTTTGCATATAATTGATGCTCTCGCAGTCGTGTTAGCACGACTCTCAGATGCTCGCCGTGATCTTGCTCATTTTCTGAATAAACCAGAATATCATCGATAAACACCACAACAAACTTATCTAATTCTGGCATAAAGACCGAATTCATCAGATACATGAAGTATGCAGGAGCATTCGTCAACCCAAAGGACATGACAAGATACTCATACAACCCATATCTGGTGGAAAAAGCAGTCTTCGGGATATCTTGCGGACGGATCTTGATTTGGTGATACCCGGACCTCAAATCTATCTTGGAAAATACTTTTTCCTTGGACAACTGATCAAACAAAATATCAATCCTTGGCAATGGATACTTATTCTTGATTGTCACCGCATTGAGTGGACGATAGTCCACGCACATGCGCAGCGATTGATCCTTGTTTTTCACAAACAACGCCGAACAACCCCATTCTGACGAACTTGGCTGGATGAACCCTTTATCTAACAATTCCTTCAGTTGATTCTTCAACTCAGCGAGTTCGTTTGGCGGCATCCAGTACGGCCTTCTAGATATCGGTGCTGTACCTGGTATCAACTCTATTGCGAACTCTACTTCCCTGTCTAGAGGAAGTCCTGGTAATTCCTCAGGAAAAACATCAGGGAACTCACAGACTACTGGGATCTGTGGTAGTGGAACCACGTGCGTAGCACAAGAGATGCTAGCAAAGTAAAGGCGATGGGGCAGAGGTACTTGGAAAGATCCACTGCCCTGAGGTTCTCTGAGCGATAACACCCTCTTCCAGTATCTATAACAGCATTCCACTCTTTCATCTAGTTCATGCCCATGATAACATCCAAAACTAATCCAGGCATGACTACCAGATTTACTCAAAACACCCGGTAACTTATATCTAGGGTTGCCCCTCGGACCACTGTATTTGTCAAGACATCTGCTCCTGCTGAATTGATACGATAGCCATAACCCAAATCTGTAACTGTTTGGTCATGCTTTTGTGCTAATGCTTGGCTCGTGAATGAATGCGATGATCCAGAATCAAACAAAACAACTGCAAGATGTTGGTTGATAGAAAACATACCAGCTATTACCGGTTCTCCTTCTAGGATCTCCTCTATTGAGGTATGGTGCACACGGGCTGGGTAGGTTGTCTGCTGCCTCTTGGGGTAGGGACATTCCTTCGCAAAGTGCCCCATCTTGTGGCAGTTGTAACACGGTCCCTTGGTCACATTGTTGGCGGCAGGTGCTGCAGCTTGAATTGCCTTTGGCTTGGTAGGAGCTATCGCCACCTTGTACGGCTTCTGCTGTGTGGGATGCCCGGTGTTCCTTCTCTACGACGGTCGGAACCTAGCACCTGGGGCAGGAGGACGATACTGCTGTCGCCCTACCATTGGTGCCATGGACTGAGAGGACCCGGCTTCAAAAGCCCTCTTACGAGACTTGGATGCACTATAGTTGTTGTTATTGTTCTCCTGGGTCAGACAGTCACTGATGTAAGCATTGAAGGTAGCCCGGGTTCCTGTACCCATGGTCTTCAGCATCTTTGGGCTCAAACCTCTCTGGAAACTAGCGATCTTCTTGGCCTCTGTGTTCACAAACTCAAGGGCGTAGCGAGTGAGATTGTTAAAAGCGTGTAGATACTCCTTTACAGACTTCGTTCCCTGAGACAGCGTCATGAACTCCCCAACCTTCATTTCAACCATGCCCAGAGGAATGTAATTTCCCCGGAAAGCGGTGGTGAAGCGGTTCCAGGTGATTGGGGTTCCCTCTGGGTAGGTGGTACGGTGATGGGACCACCAAATCCCAGCAGGTCCTTGTAACTGATGCGCTGCATACTCAGCCTTAAGTTCTTCAGTCATCCGAAGAAGACGGAACTTTTGCTCCATGGTGTTAATCCACTCATCTGCCTCGAGCGGTTCCAAGGCCTCCTTGAAGACCGGTGGCTTGGTATCCATGAAGTCCTTGAAAGAGCTGTACTGATTGGCTTCACGGCCGCCCTGATTATCCCCACGGCGGGTATTGTCAGCGATATTACGCAGGGCTTCCTCCATGTTGCGCTGCATATGCTCCATGTTGCGTTGGCTTCCCAGAAACTGCGCGAAAAACACGTCCGTAGTGTACAGAGGAGGTGGTGGTGGCGGCGGTTATGGGGCACTGTCCTCATTCCGTCGAGCCCCACCTCCGGAGGTACCTGCTCCAAGACCAGGGTTGCTGTTACCCCCGCCACGTGTTTGCACCATCTGCATGCGTCAATGATAAGAAATCGTTAGGAGTTGCCATCAATGGTAGACATGTGTAGAATTATGTCGTACTGAATTTACTGAGGAAATAAATTCGCACAATAAATAGAGGCACAACAATTCATCATCCGCATACAACATCACTAACATATTAAGTAACATTCAAGCAATAAGGTTCACATACATCCAAAATTGCCAGCATACATACACTGGACTTTCAGCGTCATCTCATAAAGTTTTACATAGCCCAGATCCAAAAGTACAAGACATGCCATGCAACATCAACAACAAAAGAAGAAGGACTAGCTCTAGAGCCCTAGCATCTACTCGATACGGCACTGTCCATGCCGGAGCCCTGCTCGTCCTCATCTCCACTAGCAGCTGCCTCTATCTCTGGATCCTCATCCATCTCGTCCTCAGAGTCTAGCTCAGCTGCTCTAGGCAGGTGGTGAGGGTGGAGCTGGTTATGCAGCTGGTGGATCTCCTCATGCAAGTTCTCATTGTACTCCTCAGCATTAGCTAGCTGCTGCTCAAGCTATAGTTGTCGGGCCCTCAAGGTGTCCTCCTCGTGCCAGGCTTCATTCCTCTGACCAAGCACATGAACTAGCATGCGCTCGCAGTTCCTATGAGCAGTAGTCACCCTGCCTCTCTGCTCTCTAACTGCAAGCAGGTCCTGACTCAGCTCACTGTTCTTCTGGACCGCCTGACCCTCTCTCGAGTCATGCAGGCCAACTCTGCCTGCAACCTCTTAACCTCAGTGTCAAACTCACACTGCAGCTGACGCTTCTCATCCTGGACTATGAGAAGAGACCCAGACAAGTGCCCCAAACAACGCTCCAGGCCCCCATAGGTCTTCATCAAGGCATACATAGCACTCATAGCTGCACTGTCACTGTGATGGTACTCATCCGCACTCCTCTCTAGAGCGTTCACCTCGGACTGATCCCACACCGAAGTGTAGGGGTCACCCCGAGGAAACACCCCAGCGAAGGCGTGGGCCAGCTCCTGTGGAAACCTCTCCATGAGGTCCCTCAGAACTGCAAAGGCCACTCTGCTGGCACCGTGGAAAGGCGTGACACCTCGGGACTCGTACACCCAGCCACCCCAGGCGGGGTCACCTCCACTGGTAGGGACCACTGCCTCGATCCCCACCAGGGTCCCGTCACCAAGCTGCTCCTTGTCCCAATAGTAGCGAGGTTCCCTTCCTTCGGGATACTCCATCGAACTGAGCACCCTCCAAAGCAAGGTGGGCATCCCAAACTCCTCCAGGAACTTGCTCTTATGACGCGAGCTCCTGGCTGCCAACGGATGGCGAGGGGCCCGCCCACTGGTGGACTTGCGAGCGGTGAGCCTAGTGCGTGCCATCTGCTGCAAATGGAATACCTGGGGTAAGATTGAGGATTATCTTTAATTATCTTATTTAGAATTGGGACAGGGTAAATTAAGGGGAGAAAGTAAGCAATGATATGAAATGAACATGATGCATGCACGGACTTACGATCTCACAAACTTAGAAACAAAGGTTAACACTAATCGGTATATGCGGTGGCACACAACGTTCTCTCATAGCCTAATTAGCGTGCTAGGCGGGAACGTGGTTAGTGTACCTGTAGAAAACTCATTTCAGCCCAACCATAGTATGAACATGCAGAACAAGAATTTAAAGCTATACACCCCACATACACAGACACCCCATCCATGCATATGACGTGTTACTACCCACATCATCACCCTAATGACGGCATCGCCTCTCAGGACGGAATCTCCCAACATGCGGTAGTGTTCCCAAGCACACCAAACATGTATGCATGACACAGCACCTAACAACACTCCCCTAGATCAGCAGTGTATCCGATCATACTCTCACAGCTCCCACTTACTGAGGCGTAGAGGAAGAATTAGTCCATACATTACCACTCAAATGAATGGTACTCATACTATTGCACGCCGTATGAGCGACGAAATAGAAATATGATGCATAATCCCCCCAAGTCAGTACTTAACTAGCCACATTAGAGTCCTTAACTGGGCATAGAGGATATGACCATGGCACACTAGATAGTTTTCCAAAAACTTAGTTTGACACCTTGATTATCATTAATTAATAAAATCTTTTATTAAACCGGTTTAAATTTAGTTTAGAACGTACTTATGAATAGTAACTCGCCAAACCTTGCTCTGATACCAGCTGTAACAGAACCGCCCAAATTATAAGAGATTAAGCTTAATAGTGACCATTTACACAGTCGAACCATCGAGCTTAAACCCATATAATCCCGGTAGTCCGTGAAATCTCGAAGGATTTCAGACCACATATCATACATACAGCCAAGATCGTAATAAGTTTAGCGGTCACCATTCACAATTACATTCAGTTTACAACATTCATAAAATACATCGGAGTTCTTAAAATTATTACAAACCAAGTTCTCAAGTAGCGGAAGCTTCATAGTTCGAAAATAACACACACATACTTAGTCTGATACAGTGCCATAGTTCAGTCATTCCCACAAAAGCAAAAGAGGAGGTAGAGTGACCATCGCCCTTGGTCTAGTCATCGCCCATTGGTCTAGTCATCGCCCATTGCTGGGTACAAGGAGAGGATGCAATAACCATAGTACATTTGACCATCTGCAGAACAACATGGGAGTAGAACCCTGAGTACGAGAATGTACTCAGCTAGACTTACCCGTCATAAACGAAAAATAAGAACTCTTCAAGGATCATGAAGGCTATATTGCGGGGGTAGCTGATGACTTTTTGCATAAAAACACTATTCTATTAACATATCCTGAAGGAATCCTTCTTCTTTTAATTAGCTCAAGTTGAAAGTATCATTACCTATTATCTAGGTTTGCACCTGCACTATGGCAAACAATGTAATAATATGATGGTACCTCATCATAGCATTCATGCAATTATTTATCATATAACCCAAGTGTTCCATAGTCCTTACTACGAGGACGAAGCTCATGTCAAGTGCTCACTGTCCAGGCGCGATGGCGATTCGAATCGATTTCTAACCAGCTGGCGAGGTATTCCCCACACAAACCACACTCACTGATAAAGTGAGCTACAGATCACCGTGTTACACTATCAAGGACCAAATCGTGGGTTCGGCAGGCACCGCCAGTACCCGAGGACCGTTCCGGCGACCGAGGTATCCAAGGTATATCAAGGTTGCGTGCCGCGCCCTCGTTGTTCTCCTCAACCATCACCAATACAGCGCATGGCGGCTCGACTTCCGGCCCGGATAGTGTTCAGGCTTCGCGGTCGGAACGACTTATCCTTCCAGCTAAGTGTGGGGCATGCGTTCAACATGACAAGAGGGCCGTCAACGATCGGTCCTTAATCGACACAGGCAGGGGCACTACAGTCAACCCACCATAAGACCCTGCCCGGTCTCAAATTCCATTCCACACTTGGTTATTCTCTACCAAAGCAATCACCGCTTAATCATGCAGGTATCCACCTATATCTCGTAGGTGACAGGGAATCACCCGACTTCTACCGGACTAGGCAAGCTAAGCATAGACTCCGTGCCTATCTACATAGGACAAGGTAGATAAACAAGTGGGGATATCAAGGAGTACATATGCATCAACGATATCAAGCAATTCCTATCACTTAAATGTAACATAGTAGAACAAGCATAATATATTATTTAAGTTAGCGAGAATAGGGAGACTTAGAATGCTCCGGGGCTTGCCTTTCTCAAACGTGCTCGGCTTGTGATCCGGGCACTCTTGCAGCTCTTCTCCGGGCTCTGACACTCCCAGAGGTTCCTGCTCCTGTGCTTCCTCCTGCTTCTCGGGTCCCACCTCGTTCTTCTGTGAGCCTGTATGATGCATGTGTGCTCATGAGTGGAGTGCGAGTTGCCCGGGTGCAATGCTTATATGAGAGGGTACCAAATGACCATGACATGATGCATAGATGATTTAATTGGTCATTCTTTTTACAAGGTAGTCAACATCATCCGAGAACATGCAATCACACTAAGCATCTATTCCCTTCTCTTCTACAAATTGTCCTCAAGTGTAACCAGCAACTCACAAGATGCTTCAAAGGTACACCAAACCCCTTTTATTTTACTTAACTTATGTATAACAATTCATAATTTCCTTATCCATTTTTAGGCCTACCAAACTAGCATGCATTTCTGTTTATCAATAAATTCTACAAAAAATTACAGTAGACTACCAGTCAAACATAAAGTCTACCATAAATTTCCCATAATATTTGGACAGTTATTTTGAGCTACAAAAATCGCATGATTAATTCATAAAAGCAAGTATAAATACTCTACTGTGGTATAAGTGTCAAACAGTAGATTTCATATTTTTATAATTAACTTATTAACATAAGAAACACCCACAAAAATTTCCAGATTAATTGCATGATCCAATTATTTATTTAAAATCATAAACCACTGCCATGCAAGCATTTAAATCACCATAAATTAATTCATACAGCAAATAATGTGTGACATAATTTTCCTAGAGCCTAATCATCTATGCAGAGCCAAAAAAACAAGTTCCACAATTTTCTGAGCTATATTTTAATTACTATGCATTTTCCAAATTTCAGTAAAAACATGGATTAAATATAATTGCACAGAAGAATTGTCCAAACATGACATGCAACCAAACCAAACTATAGATCTGAGATTCTAGAACACATCAAAATTTATTCCACTCATTTTGGAGCCATGCATCTCAAGATATGGATTTTCCATCATTTAAATCAATTTCTGGAAATTATTTTCTGAAAACCAATTCAAAACCGAGATAAAAAACTCTAAGGACACCCGGATCTGTACCCAACTCGGTCCCCCTGCGACTGACAGTGGGCCTCTGACCCCACTGGTCACTGCGACCGAGAGGGAGGGCACCTCCGACGAGCGGATCTCGCCAGCGGTGAGGTCCCCGGCCACGGGGTGAGCACCATCGTGCTCCCCGCAGTGAGGCGCACCCAAGGGTGCAATTGGATCGGCCGGAGGATGACCGGAGCACCCTCGCGAGCATGCATGGCGGCACGGCGGCGCTGCTCGCCGTGGCCAGGTTGCTCCGGCGCGGTAGAGCGCGCGCAAAGTCCCGTCGAGGCTTCCCCATCGAGCTACGGATCTAACGCGCCAAAAAGCAAGCGAAACAATGCAGAAACGAGTGAGGTTCGACGTGGCGGAGCTCTCCGGCGAGGTCGTAGTAACTCCGATGAGCGATTCACGGCATACGGTGGCCTCTTACCCCGGTAGAGCGTGCGCAAAAGCTTACCGCGGCGAAGGCGAGTGCAGTGGTGGCTTTGGCGCCGAGGATAGGCCACTGGTGGGACCGGCGGTGAGCAGCGGGGCTTTTCCGGTGATGGCGCTGCGGCGGAACGACTACGGCGGTGGCGCTCGCGAGCGGAGGAAGAAGAGGGGAGCGGGGAGGGGACAGAATGGAGTGGCCTGGGGCTGTTGACACCGTTTTTGGGCACGTGTCCATGATTGGTAAAGTGTAAGTCGGTAAGATAAGACGGCAGTGCTTGATCTATAGGGTGAGTTGCCAATGAAGAAGGTTGCCGATGGAAGGATGGTTGAACGTGACCAAGTGCATAGGTGATGATGTGTTTGTGCTGATGGCTATGATAAAGGAGTCTGCCGATGATACGGAGGGAGAACCTGGAAGTTGCCGATCGGCTTGTGGGGGTGTTCTAGTTTGTCACGTGCGGATGGTTTCATGTTTTCCTTAGTTATTTAGATCGTTTTGTACACGGATTCTGTCTAAATTTGGAATTCAAATTCTAGTTGTGTCTGGTTGTAGCTCTTTGAGTAGGGTATAAATGTAGACCCTAGGGTTTGTAATCGATATCTATCAATCAATCAAACACACGTTTTTACTCATATTCCAAGCATCTACTTTTTCGACGACTTCGTCATACTTTTTCCTTTTCATTACGAGTTCTTAGGAATTTGTCGACTTACGCTCGGCGTGTTCTCAAGTTTCGCGTGAATACCTCTTGGCTGTGACATCCGGGCGCATTGCTGTTGCCAGGACCAAAGTATTCGAGTTACCACCTTTGCCGATAGTAAGGTCAAATCGGCTGGCACGCCCTAACGTTTAAATCGGGTATTAGCCCTTTGTGTTTGCAGACCAGCTTTTGCATCAACACATCTTTTGGCACGCCCGGTGGGATAGATTCAAGATCAAGATCAACATGTCGAATACTGAGTTCGACTTGGAGAATGTTATCACCGTGACAGAAGATAGTCTCAAAGACGAGCAGAAGCAAGCTATTGCTAAAGCCATGGAGGATTACAAGGAGCAATGCCTGAGGTCCTTCAGCATAAACAGGAGCGGCGAAGTGATCCAGAAGGATGCGCTGCCGATGCCTCGGCAGGTTACTTTCGAAGCCAATCCTGGTAAACTTCAAGAGATGTTTGATAGTGCTATCAACCGTGCTTTGATCAACCAAGCTGTTGTGCTGTCCAATACGGTTTTCAACGCCATAGCCAGAACGTTCAAGGAAGGACAATTGCCACCAGACTATGTGGGCCCCTCTCATCATCAGCCAGGATCACCGGTGGTTACAGCTCCATCGGCTGCTACGGCCGCTGCGGGCACGGAAATTCCTGTTCCGCCAAGCACGTTAGGAATCACTAATGCACGATCTACGCCGATGACGACTAATCCACCAACTTTAGATGGGCAGATTAAACGCGCTATAGATCTGTTGGCATCAGCAATGTCAGGATCGATTCCTCCTCCTAACTGGTGGGGTTATGGTATGCCTCCAGAGTTAACACCGGGTATGTCGCAGGCGACTGATGTGAGAGGCAAGGCTCCTATGGCATCGGCACCCCAAGCATGCCGATGAATCAGAGTCCCCAGTATACTACAACTACTACTGCAAGACCTTACACTGGGAATTCTCAAGCTCCGATGTTCCAGATGCCTAACGCATCGGTAGACTCAATGCTGATGCAACAGAGGATTATGACTCAACGAGGGTATGCTAATTCGATGATGATACCCAATTACCAGTCATCAGCAGGTCCTATGTCGATGAATGCTAATAATGGATGGCTTGGGCAACAAGTCTTTCCACAAACACCCCAACAGAGTCATCAGGCTACAGGGTTCCAGCAGAGCCAGATCTATCCTGGGTTTCAGAATCAGGGGATTCCCAACCAGCCAATGAATCTTGGCACCAGGTCGGCGGACAACAGATTCGCGGGCAACAGCTTGGTGGTCCACAAATTGGGGGCCAGATGATTAATCTGATGTTCCATGCAGATCGTGCGCCGCATCGACACGTGGAAGCCTACCAGTAGGCGCCCGATCCGCAATCGCCTCATCGGCAAGATGCCGATGCTTATTGGGCCGATAAGATCGCTGAAGTGATGAGGGACCAATTTGGAATAAAACCCAAAGTCAACACTTACTCTTATCGGACACCGTATCCTCCCGCATATGATTTGATCCCGCTTCCAAATCGGTACAAGGTACCGGATTTTACTAAGTTTTCCGGGCAGGATGACACGTCAACCATGGAGCACGTCAATAGGTTCACCATTCAATGCGGGGAAGCTGGTAACAGGGACGAGTTAAGGGTTCGCTTGTTCTTGTCATCATTGTCTGGATCAGCTTTTACCTGGTTTATATCATTACCTCCCAACTCAGTGATTACTTGGGCCAATCTGGAGAAACAATTCCACAAATACTTCTTTTCTGGGGTCCATGAGAAGAAGATCACCGATTTGGTTAAATTGAGGCAACGCAATGATGAATCGGTTGAAAGTTTTGTGCAGAGGATACGTGAGGTCAAGAATAAATGCTATAGCCTGGTTCTGGATGATCGGCAGCTAGCCGATTTGGCTTTCTAGGGTTTGTTGCCACACATCAGGGACAAGTATGCGTCTCAGGAGTTTGAAAGCTTAAGTCATTTGGTGCAAAGGATTTCTGATCAAGACATCAAGCCTTTCGAGCCCAAGAGAGCATGGACAAAAAGGTGTCGTTCGTTGATGAAGCAACAAGCTCGGACTCTGATGAGGAACCAATCATCGACTTGGCAGAATGGGTGAAAAATAAGAAGTCGATGTCTTACCCTTTTGG
The DNA here is from genome assembly GCF_000003195.3 of Sorghum bicolor. Classification (NCBI taxonomy): domain Eukaryota; kingdom Viridiplantae; phylum Streptophyta; class Magnoliopsida; order Poales; family Poaceae; genus Sorghum; species Sorghum bicolor. The sequence goes on along the minus strand of NC_012877.2, from coordinate 38,152,073 downwards.
ACATAAACAACCAGAGAAGTTCGCATTCGATACCACTAAGGCCGATAGGATATTTGACTTTCTACTTCAGGAAGGTCAGATCAAGCTGTCACCTAATCACGTGATCCCATCGGCTGAAGAATTGAAAAGGATGAAATATTGCAAGTGGCACAATGCAACTTCTCACGACACTAATGAGTGCATGGTTTTCAGACAGCAACTACAATCGGCTATAGAGTCTGGAAGGATCAAATTTGACAGTTCCAAGACCCAGAAGCCGATGAAGATTGATCAACATCCTTTCCCAACGAACATGCTGGATGCGAAGGGAAAGGCCAAGGTCTTAACGTCAGAAGCAGCTGAAAGAAGTGCATCGGTGGATCCTCAGCATCAAATCACTACTGCCGATGCGAAAGGGAAAGGCTTGATCCAGGAGGGAGCTAACTCAGGAAGGCCTCCCCGATCTGGCGTTGTGATAACTCACAGGAGGCCCCGGGAGACTTGGCAGCAACGTGAAGATCGGTATCGGCGCCAGCAAGAGGATTATCGTCGGGAATAGGAAAGACGCCGACAGAAGTGGAATCGGCATATGGACCACTGGAATTGCCCGTTCTTCATTCATTGTTGGGAGGAAAATATCAAACTCCCCACTGTCAGAGATTGTCCCGAGTGCAACGGTTATGACCGGTATGACAGGTCCGATAGGTACTATCGTGATAATGATCGACGATTTGATTGGCCGATTAGGGGGAGAGCATCCGTTCATGATCGGCTGGGGGGCAGACTCAGTGTGCACGATAGACTTGGGGATCGTGTTGAATATTTTCCCAGGATCCAGGAAGAACTCGAAGAGATGGCCAATGCACGGGCTCCCGATGAGTTCATCATCTGCCGAGATGCCAATACTTACCAAATGGGGTCAGGAGAAAATCGCCTCCCATCAGTAAGGCAGCAGCAACTTCCTCCATGGTGTTCGGAGAGGTTGACCAGGACTCAGAAGAGAAGACTGCAGCGTGAAAGGCGAGAAGACTCGAGCAAGGGGGAGAACTTTGGACTGTCTAGGGATCAGCAACAACCAGATCCTAAGGGGAAAGGTCCATCGACAGATGTCAACATGGTCTTTATGTTGCCGATAGAGTTCCTCACGCCATCCAGTTTTGATGAGGTAGAATTCTCTGACCAAATAGCTCAATTGGCTCTGGATCCGATGATAGCTATCTTCGAGAAGCCTGCCGATGATGAAAGGCAACATCTCAAGGCTCTGTTTGTCAAAGGAAGGGTTGATGGGCAGCCGATGACCAAGATTCTAATTGATGGTGGGGCTGCTATCAACATCATGTCGTATGCTGTGTGTCGGAAGCTTGGAAAAGGAGATCAGGACCTGACCAAGACCGATATGATGCTCAAGGACTTTGAGGGCAATGTATCCCCAGTTAAGGGAGCTATATGCGTAGAGTTGACCATCGGCAGTAAAACCTTGCCGACAACCTTCTTCGTGATCAGTGGAAAGGGTGCTTACAACTTACTGTTGGGAAGAGATTGGATTCATGCCAATTGTTGCATCCCGTCTACATTGCACCAATGCTTGGTCCAGTGGGTAGGCGATAAGATTGAAATTGTCCCAAGAGACTCTTCTTATGTCATCGCATCGGTAGAGGCTGACACCTATGAAAGGACTAGGTGTATTTCAGGAGAAGCTTGGGAAAAGGATTTTCTCAAGGTTGCCGATTATGAAATTCCACCGATCCAAGCAGTCGGTTCTGAAGATGGTTTTTAATGGATAGGTTCGCCGATGATGGAAAATTAGGCCAGGGGTTCACATCGGCCGATGATTTGGTAGAAGTAGATATAGGTAGTGGTGATAAACCTAGACCTACTTTTATTAGTGCTAAGTTAAGTCCTGAGTGTAAGCAGCAGTTGACTGATTTGTTAAAGGAATATAAAGATTGCTTTGCTTGGGATTATACTGAAATGCCTCGTTTGGACCGATCGATTGTTGAACATCAGTTGCCTATCAAGTCTGGATTTTGGCCACATTAGTAGCCTGCTCGCCGATGTAATCCTAATATTCTTCCTGACATCAAGGCCGAAATAACTAAACTTATTGAAGCCAAGTTTATTCGGCAGTGTCAGTATGCCAAGTGGATTTCCAATGTTGTTCCGGTGTACAAGAAGAACGGGAAGCTTCGAGTCTGCATTGATTTTAGGAATCTCAACAAGGCTACACCGATGGATGGATACCCAATGCCAGTTGCCGATCTGCTAGTTGATGCTGCGGCTGGGCATCGGATTATTTGCTTTATGGATGGCAATGCAGGATACAATCAGATATTCATGGCAGAAGAAGATATTCCAAAGACCACATTTAGATGTCCTGGTCATGTTGGATTGTTTGAGTGGATAGTCATGACCTTCGGCCTAAAGGATGCTGGTGCTACTTATCAAAGGGCCATGAATTTTATATTTCATGAGTTCATCGGCAAGCTGGTGGAGATTTATATTGATGATGTCATGGTAAAATCTGGAGACTTGACAAAGCATCTTGCTGATTTACGAAAGGTGTTGGAGTGCACAAGGAAGAATGGTTTGAAAATGAACCCCAATAAGTGTGCATTTGGTGTTTCGGTAGGACAATTTCTTGGTTTCATGGTGCATCAAAGGGGGATTGAAATCGGTCAAAGATCTATTGATGCCATCAATAAGATAGTGGCCCCTACCAACAAGACCGAGCTCTAGTCCTTGATCGGCAAGGTAAATTTTATCAGAAGGTTTATATCTAATTTGTCTGGTAAAATTCGTGCTTTCAGTCCTCTTCTGAAGTTAAAGGCCGATCAAGAGTTTGTCTGGGGGAAGGAACTACAGTTGGCTCTGGATGAAATCAAGAACTATTTAGTGAGTCCTCCAGTTTTAATTCCACCTCAGCAAGGAAGCCCTTCAGATTGTATTTGTCTACCGATGGGATGGTCATCGGTTCGGCTTTAATTCAAGAATTTGAAGGGAAGGAACGTGTGATTTATTACTTAAGCAGGAGGCTGATTGATGCTGAGACCAGGTATTCAGCTATCGAGAAACTATGCTTGTGCCTATATTTCTCTTGTATCAAGTTGAGGCACTACTTGCTATCGGCCGAATGCACTGTTATTTGCAAGGATGATGTGGTCCGGTACATGCTGTCTATGCCGATTATGAGTGGTTGGATCTGTAAATGGATTTTGGCGCCGTCGGAATTCGATCTGCGTTACGAATCGGCTAAGGCAGTTAAGGGTCAGATTATGGCCGATTTTGTAACACGACATTGTGGTACAGTGGAAACTTTGGGAATTGTACCTTGGACATTCTTCTTTGATGGATCCACATGTGACCGGGGAGCAGGGATCGGCATAGTATTAATTTCCCCTCGGGGAAGGAAGTATGAGTTTTCCTTGCCGATTGTTGCCACGTCGACGAATAATCAGGCTGAGTATCAAGCTTTAATAAAGGGATTAGAGTTGTTAAGAGAAGTTCATGCTGATGCTGTTGAGGTCTTCGGGGATTCTATGCTAGTTATAAATCAATTGGCTGGAAGCTATGAATGTCGAAGTGAAGTTCTCATAACTTATTACGAAAGGAGTATACAACTGTTAAAGGAATTCAAAGACTTCCGATTAGAGTATGTTCCTCGATTGCATAATGAAGAGGCCAATCGGTTGGCTCAGCATGCCTTGGGATATCAGCCTATGATTAGTACGATATCGGCAATTGGTGTCGATGATTGGAGAAAAGAAATCATTGATTATTTGAAGGATCCATCTAAGAAAGTTGAAAGGTGGGTTCGGTTTCAAGCTACCAAGTATGTGCTCCTCGAAGATGAATTGTATTACCGAACTATTGATGGGATTCTTCTCCGATGCTTCGGTGATGATGAAGCTAGAAGTTTGATGGGAGCAATCCATGAAGGGGTATGTGGAGCACATCAATCGGCTTTTAAGATGAAGTGGATGATTAGGAGGAATGGATATTATTGGCCGACTATACTTGAAGATTGCTTTAAGTATTTCAAAGGGTGTCAAGGATGTCAAAAGTTTGGTAATATTCAAAGGGCGCCTGCATCGGCTATGAATCCTATTATAAAGCCTTAGCCGTTCCGAGGATGGGCTATTGATTTGATCGACCAGATTTATCCACCATCTAGCAAAGGGCATAAGTTTATTCTAGTCACCACCGATTATTTCACCAAATGGGTTGAAGCTATTCCTTTGAAGAAAGTTACATCGGCCAGTATGATTGATTTTGTGAAAGAGCATATTATTTACCGATTTGGGATTCCTCAAACAATTACTACCGATCAGGGCACTATGTTTACATCAGGGGAGTTTGATGAATTCGCAATCGGTATGGGGATTAAAGTGTTGAATTCTTCTCCTTACTATGCTCAAGCCAATGGGCAGGCCGAGGCGTCTAACAAAGGAATTATTAAGCTTATTAAACGGAAGATTGAAGAAAATCCTAGAAGGTGGCACACGTTGTTAAACGAGGCTTTATGGTCATACCGGATGGCTTGTCATGGGTCGACCAAGGTTTCACCCTATCAATTGGTGTATGGGCATGATGCAGTATTACCTTGGGTAATTAAGGCTGGGTCTAGGCGATTATCTTTTCAAGATCAATTGGCTGCCGATGATTATGCTACTTTGATGACAGACGAGTTGGATGATCTAGCAGGGCATCGGCTGAGGGCTTTGATGAGTATAGAAGAGAATAAGAAAAGAGTTGCCAGATGGTATGATAAGAAGGTAAAAGCTAAGGAGTTTGCCGATGGGGATTTAGTATGGAAATTAATCTTACCGATCGGGACTAAAAGTCCAAAGTTTGGGAAGTGGTCTCCCAATTGGGAAGGTCCCTATCGGATAAGTCGATTGGCTCCTGGTAATGCTTATATTCTAGAAACTCTCGAAGGAGTTAAATTTCCCAGAGCATTAAATGGCAAATATCTAAAGAAGTACTACCCAAGTATATGGGTCGATGCATAAAAGTTTAAATGCCGATAACACTCCTATCGGCTGGATTGAGATGTGTCTGGGGCCGGACTTAATGTTTCAAAATGTGCCGATAACAGTCCTATCAGCTAGACTAAACAACAAGAGAGCTGGAAAGTGCAGAGGGGCAAGGATGTGTTGCTGATGAAGGGTTCATGTGTTCAACAGCGCCTGGATCGCCGATATGGCGCGCAGACGAATCTGGTTGGCTTCCTCTATCTCCTTCACGTCGTCATCGGCAGAGCCTTCAATCGGCTTCAGCTTCTTTTTCATCTGCAGCGCCTTGCGGACATGGGTGTTTCGTTCTTGCTCGAGAAGCTTAATTGTCTCTGGCAGTTGGCTTTCTTCTTGTCGGGCTTGGGACAGGGCATCTTCTACTTGCTTGAGTTCTGCCAGTAGGGTTTCTCATCTCGCCGATAGATCGAAAATCTTCTGCTTCAATACATCTCCTGAGGACTGTAAAATGCCAATGTTCTTGTGCTTCTCATCGGCAAGGAGTTTCACCTTCATCATCTCCTCGGAGAGTTGGGCATGAGCCGCTCTGTCGGCAAGGCGCTGGGCAGCTTTCTGGTACTGCAGCTGACGACTCTCTAGATGTGCGGCCTGGAAGAGGATTTCTTCAGCATCAGCGGGAATATGGCCTCTCAAGGTCTTGAATAAAGCCTTGGCCGGATCAGAGTCATCGACTAGTTGGGCCGTGTCCTGATGGAGGAGAGCCGATAGTTCTTCCAACTTTGCCCTAATCTCTGCCGACGTAATCCCAACTGCCCGGGAGGAACTTGCTTCCTCGCCTTCATCTTCGGAGATATCAATGGCAAAGGAGAACAGGCTGTCGGGAGAATCCTGTTCCTAAAAAAGAAAACAAAGCGAGTCATTCCATGGTCAAGCATCGGTAAATAGTGCTGATGGAGATTGGGTGGCTTACTTGCTTCAAGGTAATCTCTCGCCTCTGACTGGAAGATGCCGATGGCATTACGGGTTGATCGACTGGGGTTACCGATGGAACTATATCAGCTGAAAAATAATAGAAATGATTGTAAGAATAGAGGAAATAAGTTCATCGGTACTAATTTCATAAGAAAATGTGTTAGCTTGGGGAGGTGCAGTGCTCGTCTGGATAGAGGAAACTACTGACGATATGATTGATCCTGCTGGATCGGTAGTTTGCTCACCTGTATCAACCGATGTGCCTTCTGGCTGAGGTATTTCTGGTTGGAGCTCTTCTGGTCGGAGTTCTTCTGCTTGTGGTGCTTCTTGCGGTTGAGGGGGAGATGGTACTTGCTGTGTCTGTGTTTCTAGAGAAGAAGGAGAGGATTCCACCAGAATTGGAAATACCGGAAGAGGAGGAGGGGTTGCTACTCTTTGGCGCTTTGCTTGTGCCCTAGTGTTCTTGGCACCTTTTCTCTTCTGCTGGCTGGACTGGGGGGCATTGGCACCTTTGCTTCTGGTCTTTGCCGATGCGCCAGTCTGCTGATATGAAAAAATTTATGAGTACAAGTGTGGCAGATGTATAATAAGAATCGGTATGAATAAAAAGGTTTAACAATTACCTTGAACACCTGTGCCAAGGTGGAAGCAGCTACCGATGGAGATATCTGAGTCCTCCTAGTGGTGACTTTCTTGAGGCGTACACCTCGATGCATGATGGCGGCCAGGGTAGGAGCATTGTTGCCGATTGAGGAGATTGGGCCTGATGGAAACAGGTCAATCGACTTGCCACTCCTGCTGACCGATGGAGGGGTGTTGTCAACCTGCAAGATGATACAAAGGTAAATCGCCGATGGAAATAAAAATGAGAAAATTGAAACATCGGTTCGAAGATACTTACAGTGTCATCGGGAACTTTGTACTCGGGGTCGATCATGCCGCGATACATAAGAGCTGATCTGTAGAACAGATGTTCCTTCCATTCTGCCCACCATTGCTTGTATGCCTTAGTGATGAAGGCGGCTGGAACCCACTATGATAGGTCTACATCTGTATCGGCACTTGATGGCAATTGGGCCACATGAATCCATTCAAGAAGGCTAGTGATGGCTTCCCTGGGTTTTATCACATCAGCATAACAGAGTGCAATCGGCAGCTGGCCGAAAGCTAATTGATGAGCTAATGCCGATGGGTTATAAAACTCATAGGTCTGGATGGAGGTTTTCCCACTACCAAAGAAATTCACTGGTATAGCTCTGGGAGTGACCAGTGCCATCTTCACCTCGTGATCTGTGTCAAGAGCATCATTGAACGGGTTGAAAACCAGAGGAAACATGGTGTCTAGATCGTCATAAGCCAACCATGCTCGCTCCTCTCTGGTCAAGCCTTCATACAAGGTTTGGAAGAATCGGCTGACCTGGTCTGCATTACCCCCTATACCAGATAAAACTATGACAGCTTCACCAAAGTTTAGGGGAGGGCGTGTTGCCGATTCTTCTTCATCCAGTTCGTAGTTTTCGGCTATGTCCCTTGGAAAACGCTGTGCAAAAAGGTCAAACTCAAGACGCTTGTGCATGTGGAGACTGAGCCACATGTTTATGAACCACCAGGGACCTCCCAAGTTGCCGATAGACTGGCCGAGTAAGAGTTTTCTAGTCACTTGGTGAAGGAGGTGGTAGGCTGCACCAAGCAGGAATCGGCCAAGGGGAAATCGGCCACCATTAGCTAAGTTTTCTGCTGCTGCTAGATAGACGGAGGTTGGTCCTGCCGATCGGCCGCAAAACACGAATTTGTCCAGCCACATGTTTAGAAAGCTGGTCTGCTCCTTTATGTTGACAGGGCCAGTTCGTTTATATTTCTGAATATACCCTGACCAACCGCCGATGGAACGAGTTTCTACCGTGGCACTGGGCTTGGTGTTGAAAAAATGGGTGCTATCGGCAGAAGATACATCTAGGCCAGTAAGCATAGCTACATCGGCAAGAGTAGGGGAAGCGGGGCCGTGGCAAAAGACAAAGGCGTTGAGCATGTCTGACCAGAAGTATGATGTAGCTATCAGCAATGATTCATTTCTATGCATATCGGCAATAGACAACCTGATGCATTGGTCTAGTTTTCTCTCGCCCCACTGGACTTCATTTGAGTGGCTGACCCTCAAGAACCAATCCGTCCATCCCACGGTAGGACTAGGCCAAGAACGGAAAGTATTCTTCCATAGATCCAAAGAGAAGTTTTTGGCTCTAAAGGGGATCCTGTTGGTTTCTGCATTAATGAGGTCGGTTGGATCTGGATTCCCTAACGGGCCAAGGCATTGAAGGTGTGGTTGATCGGTGGGGATGATAATTTTGTTGGACAGATCCTATTGGTTTTGGGTATATAAGGAAGAATAAGAACAAAAAGAAAGAAGGAAAATGTTCAGTAAAATGAACTGCGGATGAACAGGGATGCGAGAAAAAGCACAAAAAGAGGGATGAAGGACTGACCTCAGGGACGGTGAAGTTGATGGCCATCTCGTCACGAGGAAGATGATCTGGGGCTTCGGAGTTGGTGAAGCAGGGGCTTCGTTGAGATCTTGGAGCTCTTGAACAGCGCCGCCGCCGGGAGAGTGGAGTTGGAACCGTGAAATGATGTGATGGGGAAGGAGTACCCGAGAAGGAACTATTTATAGGACAAAATGGGTAGGGGCAAATCTGACTTATCTCTTCGCCGTATCCGTGAAATCCGAGGGTACTCAGGTAGATATGGTAACTGTTCGCACGGTAATCAAGGGATTGTGCAGGCGATTTGACAGGAAGCGGTCATTATCCATAGATATTTCACTGTGCGAGATCTCCTGGTCGGTTCATCGGCAGCGCCTTGTAACGGTCATATTGCCGATGGGCAAGTAACGTGGAGATAGCCGTTTGGGAGGATGAGATATGAACGTCCATCGGCAAGTCCCTGTAACGGTAATATTGCCGATGTGCGACTAAAGTGGAAATGTCCGTTCGGGGAAGTTGAGGATTTCGAGGAATCCGCAGAGGAATAGGATTAGAGTTGTTCAGATTAAGGCTATCGGTTACCAGATTGGGAGCATTAATTGCGGAAAGGCATCATTACTACAGAGAATTTTGGAGCATTAATGATTTCATACTCTGAAATTGGGGGTATGTGTTGACACCGTTTTTGGGCACGTGTCCATGATTGGTAAAGTGTAAGTCGACAAGATAAGACGGCAGTGCTTGATCTACAGGGTGAGTTGCCGATGAAGATGGTTGCCGATGGAAGGATGGTTGAACGTGACCAAGTCCATAGGTGATGATGTGTTTGCGCCGATGGCTATGACAAAGGAGTCTGCCGATGATACGGAGGGAGAACCTGGAAGTTGCCGATCGGCTTGTGGGGGTGTTCTAGTTTGTCACGTGAGGATGGTTTAATGTTTTCCTTAGTTATTTAGATCGTTTTGTACATGGATTCTGTCTAAATTTGGAATTCGAATTCTAGTTGTGTCTGGTTGTAGCTCTTTGAGCAGAGTATAAATGTAGACCCTAGGGCTTTGTAATCGATATCTATCAATCAATCAAACACAAGTTTTTACTCATATTCCAAGCATCTACTTTTTGGACAACTTCGTCATACTTTTTCCTTTTCATTACGAGTTCTTAAGAATTCGTCGACTTAAGCTCGGCGTGTTCTCAAGTTCCGCGTGAGTACCTCTTGGTCGTGATATCCGGGCGCATCGCTGTTGTCAGGACCAAAGTATTCGAGTTACCACCTTTGCCGATAGTAAGGTCAAATCGGCTGGCACGCCCTAACGTTTAAATCGGGTATTAGCCCTTTGTGTTTGCAGATCAGCATTTGCATCAACAGGGGCGCGGGGCGGCGTCCCGACTAGGTGAAGGCGGGTCGGCCGCGGCGTGTTCACGACGCCGGCGTACGGCCGCCACGTGGCCGGCGCCGGGTGGAGCGAGGCGGGCGCCGCGCGCGGGAGAGAGAGGGGAGGGGAAGCGGGCCGCGCTATCTGGCTGGGCTGAAAGGGAGGCGGGTCGGCCCAGCAGTGCCTGCGCCCTTTCTCTTTTTTTTTGAATTTCTTTTCTCAAATTCTTTCTAAATTCATTTGGACTATTTAAAAATCATTTTCACCTTTTTATCCCAAAATAAAAGTTATTCCAGAACAAAAACCCTACAACTTTGCTTTAAGTCGAATTCACAAATTCCAATTAGATTTTGAAATACAACTCAAAACTAGTTATAGGTTTTTAAATAAATCTGTTTTGGCAAATTTAGTATAAAATCAATTTCTCAATTTCTATAGCTCCAAAAATATCACAAAATTACTCTTAAATATTCTAACACTCATTTCAACTTAATTTGGGCAATTCAAGAATTTAGATGCAAGCATGATATTTGTAACATATTTAATTCTCATAAAATAAAGCACATAAAATCACACTTTGAATTATGTTTGTGCTCATGGGATGTGATGCTTATGCCATGCTTGATGAGGATGCTTTTGAATGTTTTATGAGACTAAGTGCATGCTTAACACCTAGGGTGTTACAGGCAGAACCATCCACTGGCTTCAGCTTCTTCTTCATCTACAGCGCCTTGCGGGCATGGGTGTTTCGTTCTTGCCAAAGAGTTTTGATCATATCGGGCAGCTGGCTTTCTTCTTGCTGTGCTTGAGAGAGGGCCTCTTCCACTTGCTTGAACTTAGCTAGCAGGACTTCCCTTCTTGCTGATAGGTCGGAAATCTTCTGCTTCAGTGTTTCCCCTGAAGACTGTAGGATGCCGATGCTCTTGTGTTTCTCATCGGCAAGGCGCTTCACTTGCATTACCTCCTCTGAAATTTGGGCATGAGTGGCTCTGTCAGCAAGACGCTGGGTGGCCTTTTGGTATTGGAGCTGCCGGCTCTCCAAGTGTGCAGCTTGGAAGAGAATCTCTTCAGCATCGGCTGGAATTTAGCCGTGAAGAGTCTTGAACAGAGCTTTGGCTAGATCGGAATCGTCAACCAATTGAGCAGCGTCTTGGTGTAACAAGGCCAGCAGGTCCTCTAGTTTGGCTCTGATTTCTGCCGATGAGATCCCTATTGCTTGAGAGGAGCTTGCTTCCTCACCCTCATCATTGAAAATATCAATGGCGAAGGAAAATAAGCTGTCCGGGAAGTCTTGTTCCTGAAAGAAAATAAGATAAGTTATTTGATGATCAGATATTAGTGATATAAAGGATGGAAATCAGATAACTTACTTACTTCAAAGCTATTTCACACCTGTGGCTGGTTGATGCCGCTGGTATCACAGGTTGATCGGCTGGAGTTGCCGATGGAACAGTGTCAACTGAGAAATAATAAGGATAATAATAATTTTAAAAAAGTAAATCCATCGGTGATAATTTTGTGGACAGTACTTTACCTTGAGGGGGTGAGGTGCTTGTCTGTTCTGAAGAGACTACCGATGATATGATTGGATCCACTGGATCGGCAGTCTACTCAAGCACATCGGCTGGTGTTTCTTGTGGCTGAGGTGCTGATTGAGGAGGAGATGATGCTTGCTGCATCTGGATTCCTGGTGAAGAGGGGGACAACTCCACATGAATCGGTGACACTGGACGAGGAGGAGAATGCGGTGTTGTCTTCTGGCATTTTGGTTGCGTCTAATTGCTCTTGGGGCCTTTTCTCTTGACTTGACTGGACTGGGGGGCATCGGCACTTGTTTTCGTACTTCTGTTCTTTGCTAATTTGCCAGTTTGCTGTTACAATAAGCAAGATTTCATGAGTCCAAATATGAAAGGATGTTGATAAAAATCTTGTTAAAAGATAAAATGTTACCGATGAGGTTCCCATAGCGGCCGATGTATCCTGGAAAGATTGTGTAAGTATAGAATGGAATTAGTATAAATTGAGGAAATCAAAGATTTACCTTGAAAGCTTGTGCCAAGGTAGCAGCGACAACCGTTGGAGATGTCTTTGACCGCCTGGTGGTTATCTTCTTAAAATGCACATTCCGGTGCATTAGAGCTGCTAGGCTTGGTGCGTTGTTGTCGATCAGAGAAATCAGGCCTGATGGAAGGAGCTCGATCGGCTTTCCACTCCTGCTGACTGTTGGTGGTGGGTTGTCAACCTGTTAAGAAAGGAGAAAGTGAGTTACCAATAAGGATAAAAGTAACAAAAGAATTGAGGTATCAGTTGAAGACTTACAATGTTTTCAGGGACCTTATACTTAGGGTCGATCATACCGCGGTATGTCAGAGCCGATGTGCAGTACAGATGTTCTTTCCACTCTTCCCACCACTGTTTGTATTCTTGAGTGATGAAGAGAGCTGGGATCCAAGCTGATAAATCAATATCTGACGTATCGACATTCGGTGGAAGCTGGGCTATCCTGATCCATTCAAGACCACTAGTTATGGTTTCCCTTGGTTTCACCACATCGGCATAACTCAGTCCAATCGGCAGCTGCCCAAAAGAGAGTTGACGAGCTAGTGCCAATGGGTTGTAGAATTCATAGGTGGGGTTGGAAGTTTTAACACTGCCAAAGATATTCACTGGTATAGCTCTCGGAGTAATAATTGCCATCATCAGATCATGGTCCTTATTGAGGGCAGCGTCAAAAGGGTGGAAAGTGAGCGGGAATCTGGTTTCTGGGTCCTCATAAGGCATCCATGCCCGTTGATCTTTGGCAAGACCCTCATAGAGAGTTTGGAAGAATCGGCTAACCTGGTCTTCGTTGCCACCAGTACTAGGTAAAAGTATGGCAGCCTCACCATAATTCAAAGGTGGGCGAGTTGCTGATTCTGCATCGGCCAATTCATGATCCTCGGCGATATCTCTGGGAAAATGCTGTGCGAAGAGATCAAACCTAAGGCGTTTGTGCATGTGAACACTGAGCCACATATTGATGAACCACCAAGGTCCTCCTAAGTTGCCGATGGATTGGCCCAAGAGAAGCTTCTCGGCTACTTGATGAAGGATATGGTAAACAGAGCCTAACAAGTATCGACCAAGGGGGAAGCGACCACCGTTGGCTAGTTTCTTTGCTGCCGATAGATAAACAGAAGTCGGACATGCCGATCGGCCACAAAATCTAAATTTATCTAGCCACATATTCAGAAAGATGGCATGTTCCCATTGCCCGGGTGATCCTATTTTTCGGTACTTCTGAATGTATCCTGACCAACCGCCGATGCTGCGAGTTTCCACCTTAGAACTAGGCTTACTATCAAACAGGTGGCTATCATCGGCAGTTGCTATTTCCAGGCCAGTGAGCATAAGTACATCGGCAAGGGTAGGAGAAGCAGGGCCATGGCCGAATACGAAAGCATTAAGGGTGTCTGACCAGAAATACGAAGCTGCTATCAATAGTGATTCATTTCTTTCTATATCGGCAATGGATAGCCTGATGCACTAGTCCAGTTTGCGCTCACCCCATTGAACCTCATTTGAGTTGCCGACTCTCAGGAAGCAATCTTTCCACCCCTTGGTAGAACTGGGACAGGAACGGAAAGTGTCTTTCCACAGATCTAAAGAGAAATTCTTAGCTCTAAAAGGGATCCTATTTGTCTCTGCATTTATCAAATCGGTAGGATCTGGGTTTCCCAACGGACCAAGGCATTGGAAGTGGGGTTGATCGGTGGGAATAACGATTTTCTCGGCCAATTCCTAAAGGTTTGAAGGTTGAAAAGATAGGGAAAAGGAAGAGATAAAATACCAAGTAAATAATTGTGCGAAAGATCAAGAATATGGTAAAAAGAAGAAAGGGGATGTTGAGTTGACCTCAGGGACGACGAAGTTGATGCCCATTTCTTCCCAAGAGGAGGGAAGAATCGAAGACTCAGGAGATTGTTAGGGGATATCCTTGACGTTGTTCTTGAAGTTCTCGAATAGTGCCGCCGCCAGAAAGGTGGGTTTGAGGCCGTAGAATGACAAGATGGAGGAAGAGTACCGAAGAAGGAAGTATTTATAAGACAAAGAGGGCAGGGGTAAATCTGACTTATCTCTTCGCTGTATCCGTGAAATCCGTAGGTGTTCAGGTGGATATGGTAACCGTTCACACGGTAATCAAGGGATTGTGCAGGTGATTTGACAGCAAGCGGTCATGATTTTGGAAATATCTTACTGTGCAAGATCTCCTGGTCGGCTCATCGGTAGTTGTCTCTAACGGAAATGTTGCCGATGAACGTATACTAGGGAGATTCAGTTCGAAAAGTTGGGGGATTCAAGATACGTGTTGGAAGACCGGGCTGAGGTTGTTTGGATTTGGTAATTAATTATTGACAGGAAAGAGTAATTGTGAAAAAACAACATTATTGGACAAAATTTTGGAGCATTAATGATTTTATACTCTGAAATTGGGGGGCATGTGTTGACACCATTTTTGGACACATATCTTTGGACGTGTATCCGGAGTTAATAAGGTGTGCATCGGCAGGCAGAGATGTGGTGACTAAGTTCACAGAAGAGTTGCCAATGAGGGTTTGTGCCGATGAGAAAGCGACAGAATATGGCTAATTCCTGGGTTGATGATGGGTCCATGCCGATGGTTGGTGTAGATGGTTACCGATGGCTATGAGAGATGGTTCACCGAAGGTCATGGAGAAAGGCGTAGGAGTTGTCGACCAAGTCGTGGTGGTCTACCGATCGGTTATTAGAGTTGGTGACTTGTTTTGTACCGACCAAGATAATTTAATGCTCTCCATAGTTATTAGAGTTTGTTTTGTATACAGATTTTGTTTAATTTGGAATTTGAGTTCTAGTCGTGTCTGATTGTAACCCTTTTGGGCAGGGTATAAATATGAGACCCCATAGCGATGTAAGAGATATACACAATCAATCAAACACAAGTTTTTACACGTATTCTAGCATCTACTTTTCGACGACTTCGTCACCTTGCATATTTTTCCTTTTAATTACGAGTTCTGAGGGATTCTTCGAGTCAATCTCGACGGATTCTTGTGTTCCACGTGAACACCTCTTGGCCATGACATCCGGGCGCATCGCTGTTGTCGGGACCAAAGTGTTCGAGTTACCACCTTTGTCGATTGTAAGGTCAAATCGGCTGGCACGCCTTAACGTTGAATCGGGTATTAGCCCTTTGTGTTTGTAGATCTACTTTCGCCAACAAGTTCCTTGCATGCATACAATTCATTTGCATCTAAAAATATAATAATATTTCTCACTATGATCATACTCTATCATCACTATTGAGTAAATCTCTATAATGCTCTCATGCTACCTTTGTTTGCTATAGTATGCATAGGCTTTGAAGTAGTTTCATACATCTCTTAAATGAAGCATGGTGTCTAGTTTAGGAGTGGTGATCTTACATTCAAAAGGCTTTTTAAATTAAGCGTGGTGCTTATGTTAAGATGCCTTCTTGAATCAAATTAGACATGGTGTCTAGGTTGATTTTTGAGCTGATAGTATGCTATAGTAGATATTAAAATATTTATGTTGGACTAACCCCTGCAGAAATACTATCAAATCCAAAATGGGAAAGTCCTGAGATGAACTCACACTAGAGATGAAGGGAGACACAACTCACGCGTAGCCAAGAAGAAAGAAGGGTGACACAAAACATGATCCATGATCAATGCATTCACTCCATGGAGTTGTAATATCTTGTCAACCACTAATTATCAGGAATCAAGAAAAGATTAACAAGAGAAGAGTATGTAACATCCTACACTCTCACCTCTAAGGTTGAGAAGCTGAGAGATGAGAAAGAAGGTCAACTCCTCTAGATGATCCAACCAAGTTCTTCCTCATCGCTCCACACGCTGGTTTGCAATCCCTAAATTTACTATTGCTTTATTTCTATGAGTTTCAGTTGATTCATAATGCCTATATTTAAGAATAAAGACATAAGATCGGGAAAATAAAATCAATCGTTTATAAATAAGTAATTGTGAATAAAAAAAGTGCTATGCTAAGTATGTTAAAACAACTTCTTGTAGCATAGGAAGTGACCCTTAGCTTTGTGTTACAAAAATTCCCTTGTCATTACTTGTATACGCCTTCTGGTATGTGTTGACCACTAATGATTTGCAGGGGTAAAATAATAAGAAGAGCTAAAGGTCCAAGCACAAATTAGACAAAGAACAAATAATGGCAAGAAAGGAGTACAACAAAGGAGGCAAGATAGCTAAGCAAGAAAGGTTTCCACAAGATGTTACAACGTCAACATGCTTCGGTACTAAAGGTAACATCTCTTGGTAAGTGATCATCACTTCCAAAATATCTTCCTTCATTCTAGCATGCACATAAGTAGAGAGCCAAACATGATTTGAGTTACAACTTCATTTGATCCAATCTAATTAGCTCAACATGTTTAGTTCTTTATGCTTGTTCCCAGAATCACTTTTTTGTCTTGTATCTTTTAATTCAACGATCTAAAATGTTGCACATCCTATCTTTGGAAGATAATAGTCATAATTATGAAGTTATATGCACAGAAAGACCATCCTTCCATAATGTTGAGTAATCTGATCGTCCAAGTGTTTTAAAGCTACAAGCTTGCTAATAATTTGTTCTTATCACGTATGTTTAGATAGACCAAAACACATGTATCAACTTTATCTCATTCAATCTGCCAAAGGCTAGAGTATAATGAACAAACCTTTTAGTTCTATTGGTGTTTTCCCACCAACTGAGCCCATGCACTTTATTTCTGCCTTGTCTCTATGAGCAGGACACACTTTAGTCAACTCCCCAAGAATCCTACAAGTGAAGAACCTAGACCTATGAACATGCAAACTGAGTGAAGATATTGCTAGTTCCTAGAATTAGTACTTGACTCCAACCTGCTGGAAGAGAAACAAACATGGGTGACACCATCTCAAGAGGTGCAACTATCATGGTCTCCACCTTTGAGACCAGATAAAAGCACCTAAGAATTAACATGGAAGAGGTCCTATTCAGAGGACTAAAATCACCAAACACCACACCAAGAGGTAACTTGGTATTTATCTTCATTCTCGTTTAAGCATATTTATTTTTGCTAACTGCATTAGAAGTTGTATTTTTATTATTTATGCAATAGAAAAGAAAATAAATATGTATTGCACTGCATATAGAAAACGACTAAGCTCCATGTATTTAATATGTGATGCAACACCTTACATACTTATCTACTGTGGTGGCACAAAAAAAAATTAGCATATTTATTTTCCTATCTGCATATTATAAATATGAAAAGTATAAAAAATATATTGATCCTGCTAAAAGATAAATGGGTATAAGAAAGTTCTAGACTCCCAAAGCTTAGAGCTTTATTGCTAACGCTTAATCAGTTCCATAAGCTTTGTTTTCTGTTTGAGCTTCAGAGGCTTTCAAAGGATCAAGAAGAACTAACAGGTAGAAGGACGTCCTGTCCTTTGTCGGAGCAATGTCAACAATGAGGCAAGTGCTGTTTGTGACAGCATGTACCCATGACACTCTAGGAGGATTAGTACGCCTTCACTACCAGTCAACAACCTCCGCAGACTACGTCAACGTCTAGCTTGGGGGAGAACTACCCCCGTATACCAAGCTAAGTATCCCTTGACTCACTTATTCATTCCTAGTGCGTTTATGATAAGATAAAAAGATGATAATCCAAGAAACTCAATAAATATTTTATCTTTCATAATTAGTTTTTGCTAGGATAGCTTGAATCTATTAAGATGAATCTCTAGAATAAACTCTTATATGGAGATGATGAATAGTTGCTCTACCATAATTTCTTGCAAGTACCTAGTTTTCATCCTTGTACTCTTGTTGGTATAGATTAACTGCAACCTAATAATGATTATAATCAGATTATCCGCAAGCGCACAAATATATACTGATCAGCACATCACCAAGATCAACCCAGTTTTAACATCAAACCCAAAGGAACAGTAGGTGATTTATGACTTAGTCTATAACTTATTAATCTAAGGAGGACACAATCAATCTAAAAAACTATTGAGAATGAGGAGATAGCTAATGTACTCTGGTTCTAATAGCCGGTAAACTTTGTGTAATATCGTCTTATCGGGCAAGTAACCTGAATAGGAGAAGAAACAGAGTAATCTCCTATCAGGCACCTATAAGCCTATCGTCCTAACATTGGGAAGTGGACTACAGAGGATTCAATGTAGCTATAAAGTCACCTACGCGAGCTACCACTGTCCAGCTGATTAGGGGACATCTACAAGCAACCATAGCCCAGACACCAGGTCTATGCTACAAATCACTACTCTGACCTAGGAGCTACCCAAATCAAATTACTCAATATAATATGAGTTGCAAACCAAACAACGAATAAAAATAAGTTGCTTACTTGATTCAGAATGGTAAATACAAAGTACCTCAGAACATAGCTCCGAGCGAGTGAGCCAAAACCAGACGAATACAGCTCCTAAGGAAGCTCCAACAGACTGGAACTCCTACGAATCTCTACTCCTCTACTCTATCTCTATAATCTCTGTCTTGATTGCTAGCCTAAATCTAGTGGATCTCTATCTATTGCTTTGACTCTTCATCTCTTGATCTGGCCTCCCTCCAGGGGGTCTAGCCTTCTATTTATAGGCCTGCGGGATGGATACGCGCCGTTGGATCAAACCGACTTAACAAGCGGCCAAGATGGCTCCTCAGAGGCGGTGGAGGAAGGTTTCAGAAGGGGGCTAAAACCCTAACAGTGGGGCGCCGGCCGGCGCTAGGGTGGGGCCGGCCGGCCCCACCTGGCGGCCTCTAGCCCCCGACTCTTCAGGTGTCTTCCAGAGTCTTCCCATGTCCCGTTGGTAGTGTTGTTGCGTCGTGGATAAGTTTCGTGTTTATTTTAGACTTGAATCCCTCTTTTCAGCTATTTATGGAATAAACCCTAGAAAACAAAGAATATGCAAAACTCGTGAAAATTGTTAGTGTTAACCCTATTCTAGTAGATATTCATATCTGGTGGAGAAATAAATGCTAAGAAATTTTGAGTTAACAGGTGTCAACAATTACCCCCACAATTAGGCTTTTACTTGTCCCAAGGAAAAGGTTGGTTCTATCATAAAGAGCATTTAATGCATAACTTGGAAATTAAATTATATAAAACCAGTCTAGCTACCATGCATTGTGGAAATTTAAAGTGCCTTTCATGAATTCTATAGTGACTGCAGAGTAGGATAGCTTAAAATAGATTACTCTCTTCCTTGAATTTTGTCTATTGGAGAGTGAGTGGAGTTTGCAAATAAAGCATAGCTTTAGCCTTTCCTATTTGTAGTGGCATCAATAGTTATGATAGAAAATTGATGTTCATAACCAGGGAGGGAAATATCATATTCCCGGATCACACAAATCATCCACTCTTTGGCATATTATGTAGGAGGGACCATGAGCTCTCTAATTCTACTTATGAGCACATGCTCATCTCTTTTCTTATTGAATCGAGGTTCTAGACACTTGTCCCTTTTTATTTCCTCATGATCTATCTTTTTGAGGTTTCAGACACTTTTCCCTTTTTATTTCCTCGGATTTCCTTATGAATAGCTCATGCCTCCTTCATAATAGTGCTTCAATAGAGTGTATTATGTTTTTATTTCATTTTTATGATACTAGGAATTTGATAAATCTCTCAACCAAAGTCACGATAATAGAATGATACGATTTTTATTTGACTCCAATACAAAGAGAGATGAAGCTAATTGTTTTTTACCTTTTGAAATAAAATCTCCAAAGACAAATTATCACGAATTGAGTACTCATTATTTTGCTATCTCTCTTTCCACAATAACTTAAGCAATCATGAAGTACAATAAATTTCACAATTATCATGAGTCTAGGAAAGTGTTATATAATTTATTTTGAAGTCATATATTAAATGGTGTTTATCATCTCTTAAACATATTTAATATAAAAGGTTAATGATTCAGATGACAATTCGAAGTAAGATGTATGCAATTATACTGTAATTAATGTTTATATTTGGTAACGCCATCAGGAAATGATCTGCAAGTGCACGGATATCGGTGAGCACTTCACCCGGGAGGTTATCCAGAGTATCGTATTTATATTTTTACCACTGGGAGAAAGCGTGCATCTCACTAACCAAATCTATTGCTACTACCCTTTAGGCTACAAAGAATGTTTCTCGATGTGAGTGATATATAGAGAAGACTGCAACCGTAGTCTCGTTCTAACCTTGGTAAGGATGATCTCCTGTTCTATTAGGGAAGCTTACGGAATCTAGACACCACAAAGGATGTTCGACCCGCACCTATAAACCCTACCCGTCCTGCAACGAGATGTGGGCTGCAAAGGTAACTCAGAAATGTCACGTTCCTCGCTACTACAACGGTCAAGCTAGTCAGGGGATATCTATGAGTACCCTAGCCCAAACACCACGTTTACGCTAGCAATGATTACTCTAAACTCAATCGGAAGATATTAAAGTAAACTCATAAACCAAAGAACAATAAAACAAGAACTTACTAGAATTTAGAAGTTAAATTACTGAAGAATCCTAGGAGCAAGCCTCGGGTTAGAAGACTTGATCCTGCAGGTACAACCTCGGAGTAGACACCGACAGGCCGGTCTTTCTCCGATCTACACCTCCACTCTATCTCTCTCAATCTAGTAGAACTTAGAAGAACTAATTCTACTCTCACATTGGATGCTAGGCCCTAAGTCTATTTAGAGGAGAGGTATTCCTTCGAGGGCTCCTCTCAACTCTATGATGAACTTGTTCTCCTCCAGGGGCCAGGGGGTCTGGTTATATAGTCCTTTCAAGTGAATATGGGCCATTGGATCAAACCGACATTGATTGAATGGTTATCCTTGATCCTTTAGGTGGTGGAGCGTAATCCCCGAAACGTGTCCTGATTGGACTCTAGGTCTGGGCGGGCGCCCTAGGGGGGAGGGCGGGCGCCCTGCCCCTGGGCCCGTTCGCCTTCCCGTTCGTTCCCGTGGCTTCTGGAGTCTTCTAGATGACAGAAAATTGCACGGCACGTTAATATCTCTATGTAAACCCGACGTGTGGGCCTTTCTTTTGTATTTCCTGATAACCCCCTGCAGAAATAGACAAACACCAAAACTTGTGGAATTCTGTTAGATAAAACTCTAAGTCTGGGTGTTGGTTGCATTTGGATCCTTTTATTTATTTATTTGATGATTATTTGGTACTTAAGGACCGTCAACAACTCCCCCAAGCTTACCTCTTGCTCGTCCATGAGCAAGGATAGACTCAAAAGTTTCTACAGTGGTTTCATGCCTTAAAAGTAAGATCTCATCTTTGAGTTAGAGTAAACTGTTTAGACTTAAAACTTACTCTTTTTACCTTTCACCATGGGGCTTGTAACCATCACTTGTGTCTTGAGCAGTTAAAAGATAGAACGGTCAAGTTAAGCGCCATGTCTCTTGTTCTTTGATTAACTATAGCTCTGGAGTTTTTGTAGATTTTCAAATAAAACTCAGAGATTCCTTGTATGACTCTCTCAGATCTCTCTTTTGTGGTATTTCTGGATCCTTACCAAGGCAGTAATGGTATATGCCTTCTCTCAAAGTATGTGGTATTTTTTGTGTGAGGCATAGTGATATTGCCTTCTCTCTCACCCTACTCTAATAAGGTTTTGATATCTAGAGCTCAAGGGTGGGAGACAGATAATACATACTTACAAGACATTTATTGCATAGTCAAACCATGGATACATAGAAATAAGTCAATAAGTCAAATCAAGATGTGCATGTGTGGCGAGTGAATGGTGTATGGTGATGATGGTGATAACAATGGTGAAAGTCTAATTCTAGTTTTGCTCTTTTGAGGGGATACATACCTTTCTTGCACTTTGAAGCTTTTTGAGGAGAATGAGATGCTCTATATTTTCTTTTTCTTTTTCTCTTAGGTGGGTATCTTGTACTCCTAATTCTACTATCGGACACTTGTCCATTTTTACCTCTCGTCTCACTTTTTCTTTTCTTCGAGGTTCCGCGCACTTGCCCCTTTTTATTTCCTCATATCCTCTCTCTTTTTTTTAGAGCACTCATCTCCTGAAATAATATAGCAAGTGGTAGTAACCAAGATAACTCGAGCATTTTTTTACAGGGAAAACAAAAATATTTCTGGCTATTCTCTCCCGGATTAGGAGTAGAATAATTTTGGGTGAATCTGGAGATGGAAATGAGTGGATGTATGTGGATGCGTACTTCCAGAGTAGAAGTAGCATGTATGAATGAATGTGCAAGTGAATCTTGATTTTAACCGCATGACAAGCTCCTAAGGGTCTACACAGCTTGACCACACTCAATGCTCATAAGCAGTAAAAAGTAAATGTGTGGCTCAAAGTCTAGCAAGCATGTATATATGGCTGTGGTAGGAATTTAAACTCTCATCATACAGGAACTCATCATGTGTTATTTTAAAGATTTTCAAAGATAAAATTCTCCAGAATTCTAGTATCTCTAGGAACAGATAAACAGCAGCTCAACCTTCCCATATCATATCCGTTAACAGCTTAGACTTCAGATCAAGTACTCTTCCCACAAGTTCAGGTTTAAATTATAACAGTTATGCCTAAACTTGAGAGAGATTTCAATTTTAAGAACTAGTCATGGCAGAGTAACTATTCATCATTTCCATGTGAGAGCTTATCATGAGGGTTCATAGCAAACTTTATTTATTTATTTATATAACAAACTAAGCAATCGACACAATATCTTTATTTGGGTTTTTATGATTATGTATCTTTTTATTTTAATATAGTATAAGTATATAGATAGATAGAAATACTTAGCGGGATAAATGGGGGTGCTCTCCCCCAAGCTGGATTTTGACGTAATTTCTCCTGATGTAGCTAGCAGGTGGCGGAGGTGTATTTGAATGTCGGCAGCACCCTGGCAGCGATTAGGATGTCCTCCGTCTGCTAGTCTTCTTTGATCCTTGAATTCTGTGGAGCTCAAATAGACAACAAAGCTTTGTGGAACTGGTTAAGTGTTAGCATAAATATTTAGTCTTTATCATGTTGAGCCTCCTCAATAAATGTTATTATTTAGCACAATCATGCACTTATTATTTTTATATTTTTATTGTAAGATGAAAACATATTTATTTTATGCCACCACAGTGAATGTACCTATGGGTTTTATGCCATGAGCATACTTATATGGGGCTTACTATTTTTAACATTTTTATTTTCTTTTCGAGATGATATGAACCTGATTAACCAAGCAAACTATTTTAAATAATTGAAAGGAAAAAGGATAACTACCAAGTTTACCTCTTGGCAAGGCGTTCGGTGTTTTTAACTCCTCTGAATGGGACTCTCTGTTTTCTCAGTCGTCCTGGGATTTGCTGGATGGCGTAGTCGGTGGTTCCGGCGGCGCCTCCTCTTCGTGTATAACTATCTTCTTTTCCTGACTCGGTGCTACGGTCTCCTAACGACAGTTCTGTTCAAGCTGTGTGTCTTCAGACCTTACCACTGTTGGGTATTCTTAACATCATTACCAAAAGTAGACTAAGTTCTCTAAATCTAGTAACGGTGCCAAAAATGCCAAACCTATCCCTCACACCACTTAAGCCAAGTTGTCATCCCCAGCATGACATGAGAGACGCGGTATTGAAATATGCCATTGCTCTTCTAAATAAATAATGAATGGGATCTGCAAGCGCACAGATTAATACCGATGCAGCATTTTAACCGGGAAGTATTCCAGGTATCGTTATTTATATTTTTACCACTGGGAAGGGATTAACAATCATCAATATTGATTACAGAATAGAATATGAGATTGAGCATCTATCATTGCATGTATAATTGAGAACATTATATCTAACTCTTCATACAGGGATAAGTGTCACATAAAAGATATATGAAGTAATAATAGTGACAAGGATAACTAATCTGATCTAGCCACATAATAAATATGATAAGCACCTCAATTAGATACTCTAGAAAGTCATTAGCATGGTATTAGAACGAACTACAAGAATATTCCCTAAGTTATTCTCAACTATATAGTCTAGCATTATCATAGTTAGTGCAAGCATACTTAGCAATCATTGTGAGACAAGACTACGCCCATGCATAGTGATATTAGCAAGGAATATCAGAAACATAGCAATCACTCCCCTGTAATAATGTTGCTCTGCCAGCCCAATACACGAGAGGGGGACTATATAAGAATCAATGAAGCTGTCACTATCACGAACCACCCCACGATCTGGCATATCGGGTACAATCGCAGATAAATACGGTATAAGCACCACGCCTACACAATATCTATCATTTACCCATGGATCCAATGGATAAACGCTATACGATCCTAAGCATGTATATAGATCGTATCTAACTAAGCCAAGTACATAACTATGATAAACTAAGAACAATATAATCTTGAATATAAGCAAGTAGAGCAAAGTCATAAGCAATATATTGAAGTAGAACAAAGTCTTATTCATAATATTGAAGAACAAAGATAATTAGAAAGCAATTAGAAGCACAATTAGAGAATTACCAAGAATCCTCTTGACAGATCCGGAAACCAATCGAAGATTGACTCCTTCTAGTTCTAATCCTATGTAGCTATGCTAATCTAGATATCTAATTGATGTGGTGGCTCTAATCTTGATCAGAGGCTTCTTCTCCCTTAATGGAACAATGAATTAGGGTTGAGAGGCTCTCTCCTCCAGGGGCCAGGGGGTCTGGTTTTATAGTCCCTTCAAGTGAATATGGGCCCTTGGATCAAACCGACATAGATTGTATGGTTTAGATTCATCCTTTAGGTCGGTGGAGATCTCCCGCAAAGCAGAGTCCTGTTTGGACTCCAACAGGGGGCGGGCGCCCAGTAGGACAGGGCGGGCGCCCTGCCTCTGGCCCCGTTTCGCCTCCGCTTCGGTCTCGTGGCTTCTGGAGTCTTCTAGATGTAAGATAATTGCGCAACACGTTAATATCTTTACGTAATCCTGACATGTGGGCCTTTCTTCCATATTTCCTGATAACCCCCTGCAGAAATAGACAAACACCAAAACTCGTGGAATTCTGTCAGATAAAACCCTAAGTCTAGATCTTGATTTCATTTGGATCCTTTTCTTTATTTATTTGATAATTAAATTTGATACTTAAGGACCGTCAACAACCACTTCTCCTTTGTAGTCTATCCATCCGTCCTTGATGATTTGCCTCCTCTGGTTTCAGTTGCGTCGTCTTCTTCTTGTCCTGACCTGCTTAGAGTCTTCAACTATATAGTTAGGGTCAGTAAAATAGCGGCGTACCTTCTTAGAGGGAAAGTACATGTGGACTTCTCCGATTCCAATATAGATGATGGCTTTGATAGTGTTGAGGAACAGTCTCCCAAGGATGGTGGGTGGATCATACTCGTCTTCTCCCATGTTGAAAGTGCATTTGCCCCCTTTGTGGGTTTTGGTGTATTGATGACATCCAATTTAGGGACTAATGCGTTGTATTTGAGATTTGTTACAGCTACTATTCTCATGAAATATGCAAAGGTTCGACTTAAGATGAAATGGTATCCCCCAATCTTCGTTCGTGAGAAAGGCGTTGGATTCAATCTAGAGCTTATTCGTTTTTATGTTAACTTGGGGATATATATGCCGTACTATCAAGAGGGATTCAAAGGTTGTTGGTTTGGGGAAGATAGAGTGCTCAAGTCTTTCAACTAAATCTTTTTAGAGACACTCTAGCACCTCTCTTGCACTTAGGATTAACTTCTGTGACTTCTGGTGTCGGAAGTCCCGACGCGGGTCGGAACTCCCGATGTGCTGCGCGAGAACTGTGAGCGTCGGAAGTCCCGACGTGAGTCGGAAGTCCCGACGTTGAGTTCTGCGCGCGCACGCGTCGGAAGTCCTGACGCCGGGCCTGTCCCGCGCGAGTGCCAACAGTTCCGGCCAGCGTCAGCAGTGTTGACCCGTCGGAAGTTCCGACGCATGTCGGAAGTTCCGACACTGACTTCCTGCGCTGACCTCGGCTGCCTGCTCAACAGTGTTTCCCAGTGAGTGTCGGAAGTCCCGACACTATGTCGAAACTTCCGACGTAGATCTGAGCAAACTTTTCTCCCTGTAGTATAAATAGCTCCCTCTGTGTTTCTAACCGTTACTCACTCATTCTTTGCGACCAACCCTCAGGCGAAACAGCTCCCAAGCTTTCAAGACTCCCCTCTTCTCCTCCTCTTTGCTCCCAACTTCGATTCACCTTAGACTTGGAGTAATTGGAGAGTGGTTAAGTGAGAGCAATGCCTTGAGAAGCTTGAGCACTTGATCTCTTCGTCAAGCCGGCAGGTTTTGAGTTTATTACTCTTGGGTTCTTGGAACCCTAGCCGGCTAGGCGTCGTCCAAGAGCTTCCATCTTGTGGAAGAGCCTTGGAATGTTTGTATTACCCCGTTTTTCTTAGTGGAAAGCTCAAGTGACCTTTGTGGTTACTTTGAGGGAGGCAAGGAGGTGAAAGAGACTCCAACCTTAGTGGTCACCTCAACAACGAGGACGTAGGAACTCCTAAGTGGGGTTGCCGAACCTCGGGTTAAATCCTTGTGTCTCTTGTGGTTGCTTTTCTTAAGTTCTACTCGTATTACTTGTATTTGCTTGTCCCTCTACCTCGTTTTAGGGTTTGGTCTCGATCTACGGTTTGGGGAACTCTTGGTGTCAAGGAAGGCTCTCAACATCCTCTTCTAACCACTAGAGAGTGGTGTTGTAAGTTGTGGATCTCACAAAGTTCATTTAAGCACTTGTAGTTCTTTTCCCGTAGGTGTCGGAACTGCTGACAGTTTGCGTTGGAACTTCTGACAACGTCGGAAGTTCTGACCCAAACTGTCGGGACTTCCGACAGTTGCTGACAAGTGACTTTGAGTTTTGTGTAGAATTTTTTAGATACGCCTATTCACCCCCCCTCTAGGCATTGTTTAGATCCTTTCACATGTCAATAACCTGAAAATCATCTAGAGCTGAATATATATTGGTTGTAGGGGCATGGTTCCATGCAAGAGCTGATAAGTAACTGCAGCCATTATGTTGTCGTCAGATCCGGTGTCGTAGAGTGTCTTCTAAAAAGAGTATCCATTGATTGTGCACTCGATGCTTGGAACACCAGGGTCGTCCTTCTTGATCAGGAAAGGCGACTTGAGTCAATGATCTTGACCTCCTCCGACAAGGATCCAATGTTTTAAGTCTTCTGGACAAGACTTCTCACCGTCTTCATCCTTTAGGTGCATCACTTGATTGGGTGTGGACCTTGACGTCTGGACCTCTTGATACGGAGTCACCTATGTTCTTTGTTTGCCCAGCAGATCGAAGTGCGGTGTTGGCAATATCCTGCTCAGTGTGTTTGTGCTCGTAGATCCAGGTCCTTCACTTGGTGGAGTCTGGGAGTTGTAGAACTCCTCCATGTTTTGCTCGAAGTGTACCTGTTCATAGAGACAAGGCAGAGATCAAGTGCATGGGTCCTGTTGGTGGAAAACACCAACAGAACCAAAATTGTATTTGTTCTTCTCTAACCTTAAGCATAGTGAGCAAGACAAAGTTGATGGATCATAAGTGTAGCATTTGTTAGATCAGTTGGCTCAACCTAATGGAAAGATAATCTATTTATGTTTATGTTTTGTTTATATCTTCCAAAGATTGAATGTGCAACATATTAGCTTATATGATTAGGAGTGTGGGATCATGAAGGTAGTACTAAGAACAAAGATTAAAGGACTAAACATGTTGAATTAATTGGGTTGGTTAATTTGGAGCTACAAATCATACATGTTTGTCTCTTTTATTCATGTGTATGCCAGAACCAAGGAGAAGCTTATAAAAGTGATAGTCAAGTACCTTAAGGTGTTACCTTTCTTGAAGAGTGATGGTATAGTATCACCTTGTGGAAGCTTTCCTTTCTTAGCGGTTGTGCATCGTGTTTGTGGCACCCTCCATGAATCATCTCTTTATGATGAATGAGCTATGTCCTTCTTGTGCAAATTGTTAAACTTCATGTGTCTCATTTTATCTCCAATGTGAGTTTGTATCTTAGGACTTCCCAGGTTGATATTGAAAGTTTTCCTGCAGGGGTTAGTCCAACAAAATATCTCATATCTACTATAGCATACTATCAGCTCAAAAATCAACCTAGACACCATGTCTAATTTGATTTAGGAGGCCATTTTAACCTAAGCACCATGCTTAATTTAAAAATCCTTTGGAAGTAAGATCATCATTCCTAAACTAAGCACCATGCTTGATTAAGAGATAAATGAAACTACTCCAAACCTAGACATATACTAAAGCAAATAAATGTAGCATGAGAGCATTTATAGAGATCCACTCAAGTGGATATAAAGTAGTGTGATTAGTATTTAACAAATTGAGCATGTCTCAAAGGTAAGGACAACCAATATAGCAACATGGCAAATGATGTTTTTATGTAAAGTACTCCCCCAAGCTTGAATTTTGCAAAATTCAAGTTTGGATGAATTTAATTCAATGTTGTATGATGATTGGTTGGACATACCGTGTGCTTGTCATTCATCCGATCTTCTTGCTCTAATCCTGGAAAGGTTAGTGGACAAGAATACCCGAAGGAATATTTCTACAATTATCTTTATATGCTCAATACACAAGGCAATATTGCAAATAATTAGAAGTTCATGTTACGATCGGATCAGTGCTTGTTTTAGGACACTAAGCTTGTCCTTGGGAAACCATCAATTTATGTCGGCGAAGTGGTTTCCCCTCTAACGCTGACCTATATCAAGATCAACTCAACGAGATCTGCAATATTTATTATAGACATATGCATCGACAACCTCCCTTTTAAAGTTTTTATAAATAGAGGGGGTTGGAGATCTCAAATGCGGTGATGTTGGAGAGACCAATTGATTGGGGAGATGTTTTATATGAGCAAGGACTTGGTGAGGTATTTATGAAATAAATTCCATGCTCACTGTTGTTTCTCTCATTCTCAAACTCCAAGGATGATTCTTCATGAATGCTTAAAATTCCTCTAGGATTGTCTCTCAAGTTTGTTTTATCCATCCATTCAATGGTGATAGCATATGGATTTTTAATGCCCTCTAGCCATTGATGTTGTTCTTCTCGACCCTCCTTGTGGTCTTGGTGACTCTTATGCATGGGATGTCTAGAGAGATTCATAGGATCATCAAGAGGTTCAAGAGAAAGAGCATAGTAGAAATTATTAGGCTCAAGGATGGGTTTAAAGATAGGTTCGAATAAGTCATCAAAAGTGGGCATAGAAGGGGAGAAGATGAGATTGTTTTCTAAATGGCTTTGCTCTCCTTCTATTGCATCTCTTAAAATGCCATCCTTGAGTCTTTCTAGATGTCCATCAAAGGGACTGGATTTGAGGTGCTTTCTAAGAGATCCCTTCTTAGGAAGGTTTAGATTATATGCACTCAAAGGTCTCTTATGAAGTAGGAAGTTTAAGCTCATCCCAAAATGAATTTGCAAAGGTAGGATTTCTTCTTCCCTAAGATGATTTTGAAGCACTACAAGTTTGGGTTGGATAGCCGAAACATGGGATTGAAATGTTTGGAAATCGGTTATTGAAACTTCCTTTCCTCGTCTGGGAGATGATTCCTTCTCTATCTCTAGGATTTTTTTATGAAGACTAGTGCAAGAAGGATGTCGACAAATGAAGACATACCTTGCTTTACTAATAGATATAGAAAGAAAGACTCTACCAAAGGTTATATGATTAAGACCAATGTGAAAATATCGAGGAAAAACATGGTATTGTAGGGCTAGGTTTAAACCAAAATTTATAGAAAGATTAAAAGATTCCCTAGGTGTAGCTAAAAGTTCATTATCTTCTTGATTAAAAGATAGGACCTCGGCTATAGAAAAGGGTTGGTTTTGACCTATTGCAATCAACTCCGGACACAGATCATAATTAGGGACAGGACTTGTTGACTCCCATGGTCTATGGCTGGTCTCCGAAGGTGCAAAGAATTCAATAATAGGTATGGAATTTGAATTATCCATAAAGATGAAAAAAATAAAAAGATAAAAGAATAAAAGAATAAAAGTATAATACAAGATAATAGCAAGATTTAAAGATATCTTAGCAAACCGTCTTTCTCCCCAGCAACGCGCCAGAAATGCTTGTTGATATTTGGTAACGCCATCTGGAAATGATCCACAAGCGCACGGATATCTGTGAGCACTTCACTCAGGACGTTATCCAAAGTATCGTATTTATATTTTTACCACTGGGAGAAAGCGTGCATCTCACTAACCAAATCTATTGCTACTACCCTTTAGGCTACAAAGAATGTTTCTCGATGTGAGTGATGTATAGAGAAGACTCCAACCGTAGTCTCGTTCTAACCATGGTAAGGATGATCTACTATTCTATTAGGGAAGCTTACGGAATCTAGACACCACAAAGGATGTTCGACCCGCACCTATAAACCCTACCCATCCTGCTAACGAGATGTGGGCTGCAAAGGTAACTCGGAAATATCACGTTCCACGCTACTACCATGGTCCAGCTTGTCAGGGGATATCTATGAGTACCCTAGCCCAAACACCATGTTTATGCTAGCAATGATTACTCTAAACTCAACCAGAAGAGAGTAAAGTAAACTCATAAACCAAAGAACAATAAAACAAGAACTTACTAGAATTTAGAAGTCGAATTACTGAAGAATCCTAGGAGCAAGGCTCGGGTTAGAAGACTTGATCCCGCAGGTACAACCTCGGAGTAGACACCGATAGGTCGGGCTTCCTCCGATCTACACCTCCACTCTATCTCTCTCAATCTAGTAGAACTTAGAAGAACTAATTCTACTCTCACATTGGATGCTAGGCCCTAAGTCTATTTAGAGGAGAGGTATTCCTTCGAGGGCTCCTCTCAACTCTATGATGAACTTGTTCTCCTCCAGGGGCCAGGGGGTCTGGTTATATAGTCCTCTCAAGTGAATATGGGCCGTTGGATCAAACCGACATTGATTGAACGGTTATCCTTGATCCTTTAGGTCGGTGGAGCGTAATCCCCGAAACGAGTCTTGATTGGACTCTATGTCAGGGCGGGCACGCTAGGGGGGAGGGCGGGCGCCCTGCCCCCGGGCCAGTTCGCCTTCCCGTTCGTTCCCGTGGCTTCTGGAGTCTTCTAGTTGACAGAAAATTGCGTGGCACGTTAATATCTCTATGTAAACCCGACGTGTGGGCCTTTCTTCCGTATTTCCTGATAACCCCCTGTAGAAATAGACAAACACCAAACCTTATGGAATTCTGTCAGATAAAACCCTAAGTCTAGGTGTTGGTTGCATTTGGATCCTTTTCTTTATTTATTTGATGATTATATTTGGTACTTAAGGACCGTCAACAATTAACTGAAATCCGACCGTGACCGAAGTGAGAGCGAAGACGAGTGAGCAGGGCGCCACCCAGCCCCACCTAGGGCATCGGCCGGCCCCACTATTGGGCAATGTGGGGCCCGCTTAGCCATGCGCGGTCTTGGTTCGATTGTGTTTTGGATTACGCTATTTTTCCGATTGAATTTTCATTTCATGACTACAATGTGCCTCCCCCACACTTGTTTTCGTGCATACTTTTCTATGCAATATGTGGAGACAAACACATACCAAAAGAAATATAGAGAGTACAATAAATAAAAGATAAGACACTTTATTCATGGTGGCGATATTATATAATTTAACAGACACTTTAACGACTGAGCTAACGACTGCCCTAGCTCATTAGGATTTTGTCCTAAAAAAATTTATGACTCAACTAACCTAACTAACTAGCCAAAGCTGGCAGAATTGTGCCTTATTCAATGATAACTGGGCAACTAAGGCTGCCCTTCATTGTTGAGGCGCTGAATTAATTCTTGGAGGGTGCAACATCTGCTACAAGCTTGTCTTTATCGCGGTTGAGGCTGCAGATTAACTTGAAACTGATCCCTAACTGAGTATCCATGTCTTTTATGAGCTTGTCCCTCAAATTTTTGGATGCTTCCATACTCTTGACAATGTCGGAGAGGCCTTCAAGCTTCTCATTGAGGGTGTGCAGGGTAGGAGCTGGCTGATTGGGAACTTTTTCCAGTGCTAAAATTGATGTTGCTCTCTTCCTCTTGGGCTTGGGCTTAGGTGCGATATGCTTAGTGTAGCATACCTTATTAGGGTTTGCGCGCACTCCTTGGATAATACGATGAGCAGTGGTGTACTTGGCACATATCAGCTTCCCTTTCTTGTCAGTTTGGACCAACAAGAGCCATTCATTGTCTCTAGGTGGAAGAAGCGCAGTACCCTTGGGATACAATTTGCTTCCCCTTAGTACCTCCTTCAAGCAGTAGTCTTGCAGCAGTTGGAGGTAGAGCAGATGGATCTTGTATGTAGTAGGCTTGCTCATAACGCTAGGGCACCGTAGCGAGTTGCTTCAGTGGCACAACGACGAGAGGATTCGGTGACACAATGGCAAGAGGCTTCGGCTGTGCGAGGACGAGGGCCTTCGAGTCATCGCTTGGGATGTTGTTGAAGTCCATGCCGTAGGAGATGATTGCATTGTCCACCATTGCTAATAGTTCTAGATTAGAGAGTTTCTCTGAGGAAAGAGGTGGCTGGTTATGGGATACTATTAAGGGGTCTAGATACGTATTTATATGGGTTAGGAGATAGGATGAGGACAAATCCTAGGCTCTACGGGATCCGTACAAAAGAATATCCGAATACGATTGGATGATGCGCAAATATTCGGAGGAATGGTCTAGAAAGACAGAGAACGAGAGTCGGGATGAGAGGCGGCAGGGGGCACCGACCGGCCCCACATAGGCGCCGATCGGCCCCACCAGGGGCCCACCTCGGGTGCCCTTCTGTGTGGTGCCTTTAGACTCTTCCTATTTTCTGTTAGATATGTTTTTGGATAAAATTTCATACCAGAATAAATAGAGCTTAATATACTGGCAATTGGATGAATTCTATTTCGTCAACTACTTGTGAATCAAACGGTTCTAAATAGAGTTTAAGTTAGTGTCTATTTACCTTCAATAACGTACCTTCGCTTGATTGTAAAGTTACCGCTCCGTGTGGTGATGAATTCACGACGGTGAAGGGTCCTTCCCATTTGCTCCTCAATTTTCCAAGCCCGAATAATTTGAAACTAGAATTAAAAAGTAATACTTTATCTCCTGGTGCAAATTCCTTCTTCTTGATCCTTTTGTCATGCCATCTCTTCATTCGTTCTTTGTAGATCTTCGAATTGTGACATGCCTTTTCTCCCCATTCTTCTAGTTATGATAATTGCATTTTTCTTTTCTCTCTAGTGGCTTCTAAATCCATGTTCCATCTTTTGATAACCCATTGAGCTTTATGTTATAGTTCAACTGGCAAATGGTAGGTCTTACCATATACCAGATGATATGGTGACATACCCAACGGTGTTTTATAAGTTGTCCGGTATGCCCATAGTGCATCTGGTAACCGATCCTGCATAAAGATCCCATCTCATTTACTGTTTTCTAGAGAATGTTTTTGATTTGTTTATTTGATGTTTCTGCCTGGCCACTTGTCTAAGGATGATATGGAGTAGCGATATTATGTCGTATTCCATGAGCTTGTAGGCATGAGTGAAACTTCTTATGAGTGAAATGTGTTCCTCGATCACTTATAACCATCCTAGGTGTTCCAAACCTCGGAAATATAACCTCTTCAAACATCTTCTTTGAGTGTCTTCAATCAGCCTTCTTGCATGGCATGGCTTCTACCCACTTGGATACATAGTAAACTGCCACCAAAATGTACTCATAATTCCATGATTTCACAAATGGTCCCATGTAATCAATTCCCCAGACATCAAAGAGTTCTTTTCTAAGATTTTTGGTGAGTGACATAGCATCTCTATTATTGATATTTCCGTGCCTCTGACATGACCCACATCTTGGAATGAAAACTTTGGTGTCTTCATACATGGTTGGCCAAAATAAGCCAGTCTACCAAATTTTTGCATGAGTACAGAATACCCCATAATGACCTCCATATGGTGATGCATGACACTTTGAATGATCTACATGCCTTCCTCCACTGGTACACATCTTCTAAGAAACCCATCTGAGCATACCCAAAAAGGGTAAAGTGGATCCCATATGTGGAGAAGACTTTCATAAATGATACTCTTCTTATTTTCTCCTAGTGGTACGTATCCTGCAACCATAAAGTTGACAATATTTGCGTACCAAGGATCTTTCTTGGTCACTTTAAATAGCAAGTCATCTCTTAATGACTCATTAATAGGTAATTCTTGAGGTTCTTTAAAATACATCCAAGACAAATGATCAGCTGTTGACGATGGATAACGTCAACTTTTATTAGAACTTTAGACATGAAAGGATACATGAATTCCCACTAGTCTAGGGTTTTAACTAACAATTTCCATGAGTTTTGCATGTTTCGTATTTCCCAAGGATTATTCCATAAAAGCGTAAAAGAAGGATTAGAGTGCATAATTATCACAAAACTTATCCACGGCAGAAAATATCGTCATCAGGCTCAGGAAGGGTCTAGAAGTCACCCGAAGGAACAAGACCCGCAAAGGAGAGAAGGTGGGGCCGGCCGGCCCCACCCTAGGGCCGGTCGGTGCCCTATTTCACCTGATGGCCGCCGCCTTCTGGAGTCTTCCTCCTACACCTCCTAGGAAGCCAAGCAAAGTAACCCTCTGTCGATTTTAAGTCAGTTTGATCCGATGGTGCACACAAGATGAAGACGCGGATCGCTAACGTGGCATTTCCTTGCCCCCTACTCCACCTCATCCTATATAATGATGCCCAAGGCACCCCCATGAGGCATTCTACACCCAGTGCCTCATATTCTATACACAAATTAGGGTTTGTAGTGTCCCTCTAGTTCATCTAGTTCTAGTTTTTCTAGTTCAAGTTCTAGTTCATCTAGTTGTAATCAGAAGAGGTAGAGAGCGAAGGAGGAGCCGAATCTGTCTGATCTTCCTTGACATTGTACTTTTGCAGTATCTGGTTCATCATTCAGCACATATTAGTTCTTTATTTACTTAATCTTAGTACTTTAAGTTCATTTATTAGTTTCTCGCTTGCATCAAGTGCTCTAGTCTTTGCAATGCTAGAGTAGTAATTAAAAGGTTATGTGTGGTGCTTAGTCTATATATTACCTAGAATTACACACAGTTCTACGGATAGTTGTGGTAGCCCTAGGTGGTGACATCCCTGATGGCCGACGTATTCCACCACGTTTGGATTGGTGTTGTAGGACCATAGCTAGACTGTCCTAGCCCCCTTCTCATCTATCTGTGGCTAAGTGCTCTGATGTCCCGAAATAAGTAGAATTTAAAGTTAATTCGATTTATAGATCCATAGAGAAACCTTAGAAACATCCTCTCTACCCACTAAAATACTTTCACCTTTATTGTTGGATGATGTTGAACCTTAATTAGTACACATCACGATCCTTGTGGAAAATCGGTACTGTGGAATACTCCCGGGTGAAAGCTACATCGGTATCCATGCGCTTGCGGATTTCTCTATTTGCATTTAAGATTCCAACAAGCTTTCTGGCGCCGTTGCCAGGGAACGGTAGCTGTGCTAGTTTCGACCAAGTTCGTTTGTTTATCATTTTTCCTTTTTTACCATTACCTTTACCCCTACATGGATTCCACAACCATCTACCAATTTTTCGCTCTAAAGGGTGAATTATTAGAGCCTCCACCATCATCACATCCTATACTTATAGATGACTTTCATATTTGCCCTGCTTTTATAGCCATGGTTCGGGAACAAACCTTCTCTAGAAAAAAAGACAAAAATCCATACATTCACCTCCGAGAATTTGAGCAACTGTGTTCTTGTCTGAATATTTCTGGCGTGAATCATGAGACCTTAAAATGGAAATTATTTCCATTCTCTCTTTCTGAAAGGGCAAAATAATGGTATGCTAATACTGTTAGGAGTGTAGAGGGATATTGGAAGAAACTTCGAGATAAATTTTGTCTCTCTTTCTTTCCTATTTCCCAGATTATCCCTCTTCGTCTTTAAATTCTCACTTTCCAACAAAAAGAGAAGGAAACCTTAGGAGCACCTTGGGCAAGATTTTCAAATTTAATTGCATCTGGCCCAGATTTGTCTATGCCTAAACATGTCCTGTTACAACACTTTCACTATGGCCTTAGCAAAGAAGCTGTCGTTTTTCTCGAGGGTCCTTTTCACATAAAACTGTTAGTGAGGGGAAAGCAATCCTTGACAAAATTCTAGAAAACACCACAAACACTGGCGTCTATGATGAATTCCCTGAAGAACAAGTTGAGATAAGCCCGAGCCAAAAGAGGAAACACTAGCAACTAAAATCCCAAGTTTGATTTTGGTAATTAATGACACCAAGTTGCTAATGCCTTGTGTTTAAATGATTTGAGTTAGGCATAGCAACACATGTGATGAAGGAGCAAGGTGGCATGGAAAGGTGGCCACATAATCACAAAGAGATGAAGCATGAAGTGGAGATCATGGTGATAAACAAAGAGTAAAGTGAACAAGGCAAAGGTATAAACATAGGTTTTTGCTTTTGCCGGTGTTAGTTGAGTAGAGAAGTGACTGACCGAATTTAGGATTGATAGCCTACTATCAAGAGGGGAAATCATGGTCATCTCTCTAATCAAGTGCTACTAGGTCCACATCTTGAGCATATGCATTAGGATCTAGTAAAGTGCTAACCTAACGCCATTGAGAATGTTTGTGAAAAGCTAACACACATGCACTTTGGTGGTGAACACTTGTTGGTGTTAGCACATTTGCAAAGGAGGTTTGAGTTCCTCGGGTTGAGAGGGATTCGGCGCTTTTGAGAAA
Organism: Sorghum bicolor; assembly: GCF_000003195.3. Lineage (NCBI taxonomy): Eukaryota > Viridiplantae > Streptophyta > Magnoliopsida > Poales > Poaceae > Sorghum > Sorghum bicolor. The sequence continues at coordinate 38,115,428 of NC_012877.2, read as the reverse complement.
ATTAAGTGTATATTTTCTATTGCGCCGGTGGGAAATTTGCAGAAGTCGCGGGAGTGCACCGGACGAAGTGCGCGGAGGCACCGGACACTGGCCTGAGCGTCTAGTGTGCTGTTAGTGTTTGGCCCTGTTAGGGTTGAGCACTGGACGTAGGTTGTTCCCTACTCATGCGTCCGGTGTGGCCTGACTTAAGCAGAGGGTGTGTGACTGAGAGCACCAGACGCTCTGAGTGCGTCCGGCGGTGTGTGTCTGGTGTGAGGGGGTTTTGCAACCCTCTCTGCGCATGAGTCCGGTGATCGAGCGTCTTTGCGATCCTCTCTGCGCATATAACACTCCAAAATTTCTAATTTTGGATTGTTATTAGAAAGAACTAAGTTAAATAAGGATTTAAATTTTTTCTAAAATATTTCAAGATTCATTTAATTATTGAATTCAAAAAGAGAGAAAAATGTGGAATTTTAAATCTTTTATAAAGATAAGTGAAGGGTGTTTTGTTTTGTTATTGTGTGCTTTGTGCCCTAGCTTTGTTTGGCTTGTGGAGAAAAATGAATTTCAAAATTTCTAGCGAGTCGCGTTTAGGTCCTATTGGTTTTTGGAAAACAAAACTCCAAAAGTCCTATTTGAAAACTAATTCAAATTCAAGTTGGAAGACAATTTAGAAGTGTGTTTAGACTAAAATATATTTAGATTTCAAAATAGTCTAAAAAGCAAATTCCAAAATAATCCCTAAGTATTGACTCATATTTATTTTGAAATATGATTTGAAAATAGTTTGGAAATTGGTTGGCAAAATAGTTTAGAATTTCTGTTTTACAAAAAGAAAAAGAAAAGAAAAAAGTCGTCTCTTCTTTCTCGGCCGGCTCCCTCTCCCCATGGCTGAGCACCTCCCCTCGCGATGCAATCGCCCGCATGGGCCACGGCCCACCCCGCACCACCGTAGGCCAGCAGGCCGAGCCCAACCCTGCGGCCCAGCTCCACGCCCCCCTTACGCCCGTGCTTTGCGACCGACTAGCGAGGCCCACCCGTCAGGGGGAGGTCACCCCTAACCTCCCGCCCGACTCGGATGCGGATAATGTCGCCGCCCTGTTTTTCGTGCACACGTGAACCGAGGTTCGCCTCCACCTATATAAGGGCACCCTGCAGCCGCCGCACACCTCTCTAGGAACCCTAGTCGCCTCCAAACACCGCCAAGAAGCCCTAGACCGAGCTTGATGCCCCGCCCCTCCATCCCCGAAGCCGGCCGTCGATGAGCTCGCCCCACCGCTGCCTCATCCGCCAAGGTGAGACGCTCTCTGAACTTGTGAAAGTGTGATGAACGCATAGGTGCTCTCGGATTGATCTCTCTCCCTCCCTTCTGTGCACACGGGCTCGCCAGAGAAGAGCCACCGCCATCGTCACGCATCGCCACGTGGCCCGCGCCGCTCGGCCGCATCTAGCCCCTGCCATCGCGCGCACTGAGCTTGCCGCATCACACGCTACGCGCCCGTGCACACATCGCGGCCTGTAGTGCCCCGTAGCACCGCCGCTACCAACTCGCCGGCACCGGCCATGGCGCCGCTGCCCACGCGCAGCGCGCTGCCGCGGCTGGCCAGGCCCCCAGCGCCGCCGCGCAACGGCCCGGTCCACCATGGACCGGTGCACCCCCACGACTGCATCCGGTCCACCGTAGACCGGCTAGTCCCGAGCCGCCACGTGGCCGGCCACACCGAGCACCACCCCCACGCGCGCCGCCCCTGGCCATCTTGCGAAAAAGCCCCTGTGGTTTTTTAAATTAACCCGCAGTCCTGAGTAGTTCAGAAATAACTAGATTTAGGCCCTATTTTTAGCAGTTAGGACCTTGGCACCATTAATATTTATTTATTTAGTCCTTTAAGCTTTTAAAATGTAGTTTTTAATTATTTAAAATATGAAAATTAGTTCTGTTTATTCCCAGTTTTGCCACTGACCTAGTTTTGGCCATAGAATCCGCGTTTTAACTCAGATTGAGCCCGTTCATGTCGTGTTAGGTTACCATCGACGTAAACTACGCGTTATCCATGACATCTGCCATGTTTGACACTTTACATTTTCACCATAAATATAAAATGACTAATATCTAATTAAATGCCTTTCTAATCTATATAAGTAATTTAGGTTTATAACTTTAGTTTTTCTTAAACAAATATTAATATGATTAATGTCAATGTGAATTGTCTTTTCAAGTATGACTTACTTAGTCTAACCTCTTTTCATAAATGCTCTATTTAACTTATGTCACAAATTCCTTGTTTTCTAACTATAAATGATAAAGTGATATAAATAATATTAAATGTTTATAAATAAGATATGACTAAAGTTTAGCCTCGTTACATAAATACCTGGTATAACATAGGTCACAAATTCCTCGTTTTCTAATTATAAGTAGTAAAGTGACTTATATGATGTAGAATTGTTTGTAATTAGATTATGACTAAACTTTAACTCCAGCCTTTATAATTCTTTACAATTTGGTCAATTACAACTTTGAGATGTTTCTTTGAAAAAAGTCTATCACCTTCTTTTTATTAAATAAAATACAACCAACGTGTAGTCTATCTTCTCCGTTATGTTGCCAACCTTGATAATCGTGTTCATTTAACGATAGCTCCTTCTCACCCGTTCTTGCGTTGTCACGATCGTAGCAACAAGTCAGGTCATTTAGTGCACTCTTTCTAAGCTTTTCTTTTGATTGCCATTGGTTCTTAGTTGTGATTGTTTGTTTTTCTGTTTGTGTTGCTTGTTTGCTATGAGTAGAAGAAGCATATTTGTTAGCGCCGAAGACCAGGAGCTGAGGACCGACAGTCGAAGCAGAAGTTAGAGATCAGGAGAAAGAAGCTAAAGAATTCTGAGTAGTTGTACACTGGGAATAAAGGCAAGTGCAGACACCCTTTGATCATATTGTACCTATGAACTTTAAATACATTTACTTTTATTGCATGTGTCTTAATACTGCAAACCCTAAGGACCTGACTAGTCTTCTACTATATTCCTTGTACTCCTAGATTTTATACATGGGTAGTATAGTGAACAGTAGATATTCTTAGCTACTCTGCTCATCTATTCCGTATAATAAATGAAAGTAAATAATCTTGCCTAATGAATTCTTCAATGATGATTAATGTTTAAATGATGAACAATGGTCACTTCGGTGATGGAGATGTTGCGGTGCTTGCGAGCATCAAGGTTTGTTGAGGAAAGGGGGACCGGGTACCGTTGGTTGGCCCGGTTGCCGGGCGTACCCGTCTCTCCTCTCCGTAAGATCTTAGTCATTGAGCGGCCCCCTAGGACATACAGTATAGCTCCAAGCTATATGGCTCTGGCTTGACTAATTATCATGACCTCTGCTGGTAGGGTGTTACTTTCTGGGAAGGTGTAAGGAAGTAGCTTGGGTATTCATATTAAGAGGTCGGTCAGTTCGGGGTCCTATTGCTATGGGCACGGCTACCGCACGCCCTGGCCAAAACTTATGAGTGGCATCCTATCAGTTGGACCCTGTGAAAAGTCTCATAGTGAAACCCTGCCTGCTCACCTTAGTAGTGTTTTGGGGAGTCACAACCCCAGACGAATGGGAATCACGACTTGGAGTGAAAGTGCACACCTCTGCAGAGTGTAAAACTAATAAATCAGCCGTGCTCAAGGTCACGAGCGGCCCAAACTCTCACATGATGCGCAAATTGGAATCACATGGAACTTGGAGGCGGAACTAGGTTGAGGTTGATACCTCGTTCTTTGGTGGAATGGCTATTCCATGTTAGCAGGATTGCTATGCTGTGTTCTTAATTGGTATTGATATCCCATGACCTTAATGGGGTTGCTACCCTGCGTTACTATCCAAGGTTGCTACCTCAGTAATCTTAATAATAATATTAATTATACTAATGATTAATAATATTGTTAATTTACTTTAATCTAATTAAGGGTCGGGATGCTTTACTCATGTTTAGTAATAGGTTGTTTTAATAATAGAATTGTAATAAAAGTTTACCAACTAAAAAGCTCACCTGCAATTAAACAGTGTTAGCTTTTTCTTTGATTAAGCCTTGCATGTCATTATACTTTCTGCCTGTACTTGTTGAGTTCGACCTGAAATCACCCTTGCTATTTCCCCCACACCCCAGTGTGTAGTAAAGTGTTGCTCAGAAGAAGGATAAAGATGTCATGAAGTTTTTTAGAAGCTTATCAGAAGTGCTTGGCGTACGGAGCCCCCAGTCAACCGTCCCTGAGAAGAATGGAGCCCAAGAAGTTTACCAACTATTTCCGCATACTCTGATAGTTGTAAGTGTTATTATAAATATGTTTTCCGCTATATGTAACATTGTTTCTGATATCTCTATTCTTTTGTTGTATGTGTGGACTTCCTAGGCACCCATATGATGACTCTGGTTTTCTTTTAAAAACTAGGGTGTGACAGCACACGGGTCAGGTGAGTACCAGATGTAGCCGTTAGAGATTATTGTGCGAAGGTTCAAAAGTCGACACGTGGCTATCATCTAGGCACTGGACATAGGGTTGGCGCGTCCGGTGGTACCGTGCTGAGCGTCTAGTGCCCCCGGTTTCAGCCCAGTGAAAGTGGCCAACAGCTCTTTTGTTGAGGGGGCTTATAAATAGAAGGTGGCCAGATTTGGGAGGCTTACTCTTGCACATTTGATTACTTGAGGCATACATTGAGCTAGAGAACACTCCTTCCACTCATCTCCTTGCTTGATTGCTAATCTTAGTGAGATTGAGTGAGATTCAAGTGCATTGCATTGAGAGTTGCATCTAGTGGCACTTGATCCTTGAGTTTGCTACGGATTTCTTGTTACTCTTGGGTGTTTCCCAATGCCCTAGATGGCTTGGAGCAGCGATGGTGTTGAGTTCGTGATTGGAGATTGTATCGAGCCTCACCAAGTGATTTGTGAGGGGTTCTTGAGCCTTCCCCGTGGGAGATCGCAATTGGCTACTCTAGTAGATTGCTTGTGGCTTGGAGGATCCCCATCTTGTGAGTGGATATGCGGCACCCGCTGAGGGTTTGGCTTTGGATTGCCAATTAGCTCGTAATCCGTCAAGTGGGTGTATCGCCACAACAACGACTAGCTTGCCGGGAAGCAATTGAACCTCGGTAAAAAAACTTGTGTCATGTCTTGCCGAGGATTCTCCTTTGATTATGATTGTGAGTAATTGATTGGATATGTCTCTTCTCTACAATGTTGGTATAACAATCACACTCCATTAGTTTCTTGCACATCTTACTTGTTGTATAGCTTGTGTAGCTTAGTCTTCTTACAATAGGAGTATAGTTAACTTTAGTTGTGCTTTGCTGTTGTGAATTAGTGTTTAGCCTTCTTGCTAGACTAGTTTAGGTGGCTTGCATAGATTAGTTGAGCTAGTGCAAGAATAGCTTTTCCATTTGTTTTACTAATCAACTTGTCTAGTTGAGTTTGTCGAGAATTTTAAATATGCTATTCACCCCCCCCCCCCGCCCTCTAGCCATTTGGACCTTTCAGCAACCGAATTAGAAACTCCACCTAATTCATCTCATGAATTGGTTGTTGAAAAACCCCATAAAAAGGGAACACAAACAAAACTAGAGGATGATGATTCTCCTTTAGAGATTACATTTGAATTCGAGGAAAAATATCTTTGAAGATTATGGAAATACCTCAATTTTGCCTATCCAACCAAGACCTCAGGCTCACACTACCCCCTCTGATCCACATGAAGGCTCTGTTATCACAGAACAAATTAGAAGCCTCTCATCAATCATGAGTTATGAATGGCTTACGGAAGCTGAGTTATCTCCTGAGGTAGCTCGAATCACCGATCCCACAACCATTCTCTAGTGCCAAAATTGAAGGTCTACTCTGAAAATACACTATAGTCCAATTGTTGGGATAAACCTTATTTCAAAGACATTAGCTAATAGCCTTTACCCCAACACATCCTTAACCCCATCAGAAAGGCATTTCCAAACCTCTTTGGGAACTATTCTTGAGAGCAATGGGGTATTAAGGATTATTCCTATCAAAATTAACAACTCCGAGATATGCCTAGATTTTCACATATACGACACCTTGGAGATTACTCTCTTGATTGGCAGACCAATCATGAGACTCTTACAGGAAAAACCTTTACAAGGTCATTTGGACTTTAAGGTTGGGAATTCCACTATAAATATTCCTCTTGCCCGTTCTATCAACACAATAGTGGAACCCAAATACGAGCAAGTATCTATTGAAGAGGTTTTAATGGAATCTCTAGAAAACATGGCCCAACCAATCCTTGATGATGAACACTTTATTCAAGAAGAGGAAGAGTTAGTAGAGCCCATTGAACTAGACAAAAGTGAGCAACCACGTGTTCCTTCAATTGAGCTAAAACCTCTCGCTCCTGGCCTAAAGTATGTCTATCTCAACAATAATCGAGAAACCCGAGTGATCATCAGTATCAAGCTTTCCCAAGAAGAAACCCATAAACTTGTCACTTTCTCAGAAAGACACAAACTAGCTATCGGCTACTCACTCAAAGACCTCATAGGCATTAGCCCTGTTCTCTACACTTATCGCATCCCTATTGATGCTGATTGCACACCTTCACGGGAGCCACAACGAAGGCTTAACCATGCCATGCGAGAAGTTGTTAAAAAAGAGGTCCTTAAGCTTTTACACGCTGGGATTATTTATCCTATTCTTCACAGTGAGTGGGTTAGCCCGGTACAAGTTGTACCAAAGAAAGGAGGTACCAAAGAAGTTGTTAAAGAAGAGGTCCTTAAACGAACTCATCCCTCAATGAACTGTCACCGAGTGGTGTATGTGCATTGACTACTAAAAACTCAACAAGGCCACAACGAAAGATCACTTCCCATTACCCTTCAATGATGAAATGTTCGAACAGCTCACAAATCACTCGTTCATTTGTTTCCTTGATGGGTATTCCGGATATCATCAAATCCCAATCCACCCTGATGACCAGAGTAAGACTACTTTCACATACCCCTATGGAACTTACGCATACTGACAAATGTCGTTCGGGCTATGTAATGCTCTAGCTTCTTTTCAACGGTTCATGATGTCTATTTTCTCCGATATGATTGAGAAAACCATAGAGGTATTCATGGATGATTTTACCGTCTATGGCAAAACCTTCAATGATTGTTTAGAGAATTTGGACAAAGTCTTACAATGGTGTGAAGAAAAGCACTTAATCCTAAAGTGGGGGAATGCAACTTTATGGTCTGAGAAGGAATAGTGCTAGGGCACGAGGTGTCCAAACGTGGGATAGAGGTGGATAGAGCCAAGATTGAAGTTATTGAACAACTTCCACCTCCCACAAATGTGAAAGGCATCTGCAGTTTTCTTAGACATGCAGGGTTCTATAGGTGCTTCATCAAAGATTTTTCTCAAATAGCTAGACCCCTGACTAGTCTCCTTGCTAAAGACTCACCTTTCATCTTTAATGACGAGTGCCATACAGCTTTCCAAATTATTAAAAAAGCACTCATCTCAGCTCCAATTATCCAACCACCTAATTGGAAGCTTCCTTTTGAGATCATGTGTGATGCTAGTGATTTTGCGGTTGGAGCCGTCTTAGGCCAAACCAAAGATAAAAAGCACTATGCCATATCTTATGCTAGCAAAACCTTGTCTGGACCTTAGCTCAACTATGCTACCACAGAAAAAGAAGTCTTGGCTATTGTCTTTACTATAGACAAGTTTAGATCTTACTGTTGATGCAAAAGTAGATCTGCAAACACAAAGGGCTAATACCCGATTTGATGTTAAGGCGTGTCAGCCGATTTGACCTTACAATCGACAAAGGTGATAACTCAAATACTTTGGTTCCGACAACAGCGATACGCCCGGATGCCACGGCCAAGAGGTATTCATGCGGAACATGAGAACTCGCCGAGTTTGACTCGATGAATTCCTAAGAACTCGTAAGTAATAGGAAAATATGCAAATTGACGAAGTCATGGAAAAGTAGATGCTGGAATAGAAGTAAAAACTTGTGTTTGATTTATTGTGTATATTCTTGCATTGCTACGGGGTCTACATTTATACCGTGCCCAAAAAGGTTACAACCAGACACGACTAGGACTCTAATTCCAAATCGAACGGAATCCGTACGTAAAACAAACTCTAACAACTATGGAAAACATTAATCTATCCACCATAGGCGATCAGCACACCGTCATCATCTGTGCCTTCTTCTGCTATCATCGGCAAATCACCTTCCATCGGCATCGGCAACCATTAATGCCAGCCATCGGCACAGATCAATCACCATTCCTGGACTTAGTCATATTCTGCTATTCTGCCATCGGCATCATAACTTCATCGGCAGCTCCTCTGCTAACAAATCATAACCTTTTCGCATGCCGATGTATATTTCATTAAATCCTAGATACGCGTCTAGAGATACGTGTCTAAAAACGGTGTCAACACATGCCCCCTAATTTCAGAGTATAAAATCATTAATGCTCTGAAATTCTCTCTAATAATGATGCCCTTTCTGCAGTAATTTCTCTCTGACAGTAATTTATTACCAAATCCAAACAACCTCAGCCCGGATTTCTAGCATATACCTCGAATCCCTCAACTTCTCAAACCGAATCTCCCTAAATATTCACTCATCGGCAACTTTTCCGTTAGACTAGGAGATCTTACACAGTAAAATATCTCCCAAAACTATGACCGCTTGCTGTCAAATCACCTGCACAATCCCTTGATTACCGTACGAACAGTTACCATATCCACCTGAACACCCTCGATTTTTACGGATACGAAAAAGAGATAAGTCAGAAATGCCCCTGCTCACTTTACCCTATAAATACTTCCTTCCTTGGTACTTTTCCTCCATCTTGTCATTCTGCATCCTCCAAACCCATCCTTCTAGCGGCGGCATCGTTGAAGAGCCCAAGAACTTCCAGCGATGATCTTCCCCATTGGTTCTTCAAGTCTTCGATCCTTTTCTCCCTTGGGAAGAAATGGCTATCAACTACATCGTCCATGAGGTCAACCTAGTACCATCTTTCTTTTCTTTGCCGTACTTTCCACCTTTTACACAGTTATTTACTTAGTATTTTCTTTCTTCTTCCTTTTTCTATTCTTCCAACCTTCAAACCTTTAGGAATTGGCCGAGAAAATTGTTATTCCTACCGAGCAACCACACTTTCAATGCCTCCGTCCGTTGGGTAATCCGGATCCTACCGATCTGATCAATGCGGAAACAAATAGGATCCCCTTTAGAGCTGAGAACTTCTCTTTAGATCTGTGGAAAGATACCTTCCGATCCTGGCCCAGTTCTACTAAGGGATGGAAGGATTGGTTCTTGAGAGTTAGCAACTCAAATGAAGTCCAATGGAGTGAGCGTAAACTAGACCAGTGCATCAGGATATCCATTGCCGATATGGAAAGAAATGAATCACTACTGATAGTGGCCTCGTATTTCTAGTCAGACACACTCAATGCTTTCTTGTTTGGCCATGGCCCTGCTTCTCCTACCCTTGCCAATGTACTCATGCTCACCGGTTTGGAAATAGCAACTGCCGATGATAGTCACCTGTTCGATAGCATGGCTGAACGTAAAGTAGAAACCCGCAACATCGGCGGCTGGTCAGGGTATATCCAGAAGTACCAGAAAATGGGACCAGTTGGGCAAAGAGGACACGCCATCTTTCTGAACATGTGGCTAGATAAATTTGTCTTCTGTGGCCGATCGGTAGGACCAACTTCTGTTTATCTATCGGTAGTAGAGAAATTAGCCGATGGTGGCCAATTCCCTCTTGGTCGATACTTGCTAGGTTCTGCTTATCACCTCCTCCATCAAGTGGCTGAGAAGCTCCTGTTAGGTGAACCCATCGGCAACCTAGCAGGCCCTTGGTGGTTTATCAACATGTGGCTTAATGTTCACATGCACAAACGCCTCCAGTTCGACCTCTTTGCACAATGATTCCCCAGAGATATCGCCGAAGGCCATGAACTGGCTGACGAAGAATCGGCAACTCGCCCACCCCTGAACTATGGTGAGGCTACTATAGTTCTACCCGGCACTGGTGGCATTGAAGACCAGGTCAGCCGATTCTTTCAGACTCTCTATGATGGTCTTCCCAAAGATAGTGGGCATGGATGCCTTATGAAGATCCAGAAACTAGGTTCTCGCTTACCTTCCACCCTTTTGATGATGCTCTCAACAAAGATAATGACTTGATGATGGCAATCATCACTCTAAGGGCCATCCCAGTGAATATTTTGGGCAGTGGGAAGAACACCAACGCCACTTATGAATTCTATAACCCATCGGCACTAGCTCGTCAACTGGCTTTTGGCCAACTGCCGATCAGACTTTGTTATGCCAATGTGGTGAAACCAAGGGAGACTATAACTAGTGGACTTGAATGGATAAGGATAGCCTAGTGTTGACGGTCCTTAAGTATCAAATTTAATTATCAAATAAATAAAGAAAAGGATCCAAATGAAATCAACATCTAGACTTAGGGTTTTATCTGACAGAATTCCACGAGTTTTGGTGTTTGTCTATTTCTGCAGGGGGTTATCAGGAAATACGGAGAAAGGCCCACACGTCGGGATTACATAGAGATATTAACAAGCCGCGCAATTATCTTACATCTAGAAGACTCCAGAAGCCACGAGACCGAAGCGGAGGCGAAACGGGGCCAGAGGCAGGGCGCCCGCCCTGTTCCCCTGGGCGCCCGCCCACCTTTGGAGTCCAATCTGGACTCTGCTTCGTGGGAGATCTCCACCGACCTAAAGGATCAAGGATAACCGTTCAATCTAAGTCGGTTTGATCCAACGGCCCATATTCACTTGAAGAGACTATAAAACCAGACCCCCTGGCCCCTGGAGGAGAGAGCCTCTCAACCCTAATGCATTATTCTCAAGGGAGAAGAAGCCTCTGATCAAGATTAGAGCCACCACATCAATTAGACATCTAGATTAGCATAGCTACATAGGATTAGAAGTAGAAGGAGTCAATCTTCGATTGGTTTCCGGATCTGTCAAGAGGATTCTTGGTAATTCTCTAATTGTGCTTCTAATTGCTTTCTAATCATCTTTGTTCTTCAATATTATGAAATGACTTTGTTCTACTTCAATATATTGCTTATGACTTTGCTCTACTTGTTTATATTCAAGATTATATTGTTCTTAGTTTATCATAGTTATGTACTTGGCTTAGTTAGATTGGATCTATATACATGCTTAGGATCGTATAGCGTTTAACCATTGGATCCATGGGTAAATGATAGATATTGTGTAGGCGTGGTGCTTATACCGTATTTATCTACGATTGTACCCAATATGCCAGATCGTGGGCAAGTTCGTGATAGTGACAACTTCATTGATTCTTATATAGTCCCCCTCTCGTGTGTTGGGCTGGCAGAGCAATATTATTACAGGGGAGTGATTGCTATGTTTCTCATTTACCTTGCTAATATCACTATGCATGGGCGTAGTCTTGTCTCGCAATGATTGCTAAGTATGCTTGCACTAACTATGGTAATGCTAGACTATATAGTTGAGAATAACTTAGGGAATATTCATGTACGTCGTTCTAATACCATGCTAATGACTTTCTAGAGTATCTAATTGAGGTGCTTATCATATTTATATGTGGCTGATCAGATCAATTATCTTTGTCACTATTTATTATTTCATATATCTTTTATGTGACACTTATCCCTGTATGCATGAGTTAGATATATGTTCTCAATTATACATGCAATGATAGATACTCAATCTCATATTCTATTCTGTAATCAATATTGATGATTGCTAATTGTTGACACTTGCTAACACCACTTGAATACTAGGTTGTCATCCCCAGCATGGCACTAGAGTGTACTATGGTATTTATACGCACACAGATAATCCGGAAGCGCACGGATACCGTTATAGCTTTTACCCGGTTAAAGGTTTATCGTATCCACAGGAAAACGGGAGAACTAATCTACGCTCTAACTTAACCAAGATAAGTAAATAAGTGTAAATAGGAAAGATGGTAGAATCAAATAAGAACAATATTAAAGGTAAGATAACAGTGAGTGATAATATGGGAATAGAGAATAGAGCAATTCTAGTATATGGGCGACGGTAGCAGAATAGAGAGAATAACTATGGTTTCTCTATTTCAAAGGGGTATGTCTATGTCTGGGACGAACCATGTGATAAGAGTACACCACAAAGGATGCTTATCCTTAGGCCAATAAACCCTACCCGTCCTGCTAACGAGAGGTGGACTATAGAGGACCAACGTAACTGTCACCTACGCGGCCTACCACACGATCCAGCTAGACAGGGGATATCCACAAGTAATCTAGATCTAAGCACCTCGCTTACACCTATACTACAACTCTCACCTATAGCGTCCTATAGATTAGAATACTTAAAAGAGTTGTGAACCAGAACATACATAATTAGTAATTGCATAATGAATTAGAAGTAGATTACCAGAGTCATCCCACGAGCAAGCTTGATTAGAGCTTGATCATGACGAAGTACAACCGGAGGAAGAACCGACAGGCCGGCCTCTCCTCCAATCCCCCCTCGCTCTCCATCTCGCTACTATCTAGATCTACAATAGTTTAGAGAAGAGAGGAGAGCTCTCATCTCTAAACCCTAGCTTTTGCTCTGTCGATGAATAATGAATAATGATCAAGGGGTGCCTCTTCCAGGGGCCAGGGGGTCTGGTTATATAGTCCCCTCAAGTGAACCTGGGCCGTCGGATCAAACCGACATTGATTGAACGGTTATTCTTGATCCTTTAGGTCGGTGGAACATCGTCCCGAAAGAGAGTCCTGATTGGGCTCGGCAGGAGGGCGGGCGCCCAGGGAAGGAGGGCGGGCGCCCTGCCTCTGGCCCCGTTCGGCCTCCGCTTCCTTCCCGTGGCTTCTGGAGTCTTCTAGATGTAAGATAATTGCGCGGCACGTTGATATCTCTATGTAATCCTGACGTGTGGGCCTTTCTTCCGTATTTCCTGATAACCCCCTGCAGAAATAGACAAACACCGAAACTTGTGGAATTCTGTCAGATAAAACCCTAAGTCTAGATGTTGATTTCATTTGGATCCTTTTCTTTGTTTATTTGACGATTATATTTGGTACTTAAGGACCGTCAACAAACTCCCCCAAGCTTACCTCTTACTCATCCCTGAGCAAGGATAGACTCAGCAATGGACCAGAACTTGTTGCAATATCTTAAAAATTTGACGGTACACATGCTTTTAAATAAGATCTCATCTATGAGTTAGAGTAAACTGTCAAGAACTAAAACTTACTTACTTTACCTTTCACCATGGGACTTGTAACCGTCACTTCTGTCTTGAGTAGTTAAATGATAGAACAGTCTAGCCAAGTGCCATGTCTCTTATTCTTGATCAGCTATAGCTCTGGAGTTTTTGCAGATTTTCAAATAAAACTCAGAGATTCCTTGTATGACTCTCTAAATCTCTCTTTTGTGGTATTTCTGGATCCTTACCAAGGCAGTGATGTTATATGCCTTCTCTCAAGATATGTGGTATTTGTGGTATAAGGCATAGTGACATTGCCTTCCCTCTCACCCTACTCTAATAAGGCTTTAATATCTGGAGCTCATAGGTGGGAGATAAAGTATACATACTTACAAGACATTTATTGTATAGTCAAACCATGGATCCAAAGAAACAAATCAATAAGCCAAATCAAGATGTGCATGTGTGGCGAATGAATGGTGTATGGTGATGATGGTGATAACAATGGTGAAAGTCTAATTCTACTTTTGCTCTTTTGAGGGGATACATACCTTCCTTGCTTTTTGAAACTTTATGAGGAGAATGAGATGCTTTTCTTTTTCTTTCCTCTCAGGTGGGTATCTTGTACCCCTAATTCTATTGTCGGACACTTGTCCATTTTTACCTCTCGTCTCACTTTTTCTTTCTTTCGAGGTTCCGGGCACTTGCCCCTTTTTATTTCCTCGTTTTTTTATTATTTTTTTATTAATTTTTTTCTTCTCTTTTCTCTCTTTTTTTTTCTTTTCAGAGCACTCATCTCTTGAGATAATATAGCAAGTGGTAGCAGCAAGATAACTTGAGCATTTATTTCACAAGGGAAAACAGAAATATTTTTGGCTATTCTCTCCCAGATTAGGAGTAGAATATTTTTGGGTGAATCTGGAGATGGAAATGAGTGGATGTATGTGGATGCGTACTTCCAGAGTAGTAGCAGCATGTATGAGTGAACGTGCAAGTGGATCTTGATTTAACCATATGATAAGCTCCTAAGGGTCTACACAGCTGGACCACACTCAATGCTCATAAGCAGTAAAAAGTAAATGTATGGTTCATAGTCTAATAAGCATGTATATATATGGCTGTGGTAGGATTTTAAACTCCCATCATACAGGAACTCATCATGCAACAGTTTAAAGATTTTCAAAGATAAAATTCTCTAGATTTCTAGCATCTCTAGGAACAGATAAATAGCAACTCAACCATCCCATATCATATCCGTTAACGACTTAGACTTTAGATCAAGTACTCTTCCCACAAGTTCAGGTTTAGAGCAAATCTTAATTCATAACAGTCATGCCTAAACTTGAGAGAGAATTCAATTTTTGAGAACTAGTCATGGCAGAGCAACTATTCATCATATCCATGCTAGAGTTTTATTATTAAGATTCAGATTAGCATAGCCACTTTATTTATTTATTAAACACACTAAGCAAAAGATATATATATATATATATAAGCACAAAATCGTTATTTGGTTTTTCATAGTTTATGTATTTTAATATTCTAATATAATATAAGTATAAAGATAGGTAGAAATACTTAGCGAGATAAATGAGGGTGCTCTCCCCCAAGCTGAATTTTGACGTAATTTCTCTTGATGTAGCTAGCTGGTGGCAGAGGTGTATTTGAAAGTCAGCAACATTCTGACAGCGATTAGAATGTCTTCCATCTGCTAGCCTTCTTGATTCTTAAATTCTGTGGAGCTCAAATAGACAACAAAGCTTGTGGAACTAATTAAGTGTTAGCATAAATATCTAGCCTTCATCATGTTGAGCTTCCTCGATAAATATTACTCCCTGTTTTTATATTTTTATTTTATAAAGCAGAAAAGAAATATTTATTTTATTTTTATGCCACCACAGTGAAGGTACTTATGGGTTTTATGTCACTCGTATACTCACATGGGGCTTAGTATTTTTTAACATTTTTATTTTCTTTTCAAGATAGCATGATTAACTAATAATCTATTTAAGGAAAGTAAATAATTAAAGGGAAAAGAGAATTCAGAAGGGATAAATATGGATAACTACTGATCTTACCTTTCGGCGAGGGTTCAATGTTTTAAGTCTTCTTGACAAGACTTCTCACCGTGTTCATTCTTCAGGTGCGTCATTTGATTCAGGTGCGGACCTTGACGTCTGCACCTCTTGATACGGTGTCACCCACGTTCTTCGTTTGCCCAGCAGTTCGAAGTGCGACGTTGGCAGTATCCTGCTCAGTGTGTTTGTGCTCGTAGATCCAGGTCCTTCACTTGGTAGAGTCTGAGAGTTATAAAACTCCTCCGTGTTTTGCTCAAAGTGTACCTGCTCATAGAGACAAGGTAGAGATCAAGTGCATGGGTCTTGTTGGTGGAAAACACCAACAGAAACTAAAGTGTATTTATTCTTCTCTAACCCTAAGCATAGTGAGCAAGACAAAGTTGATGGATGAAAAGTTCATGAGTGTAGCACTTATGACATTTGTCAGATCAGATCGCTCAACCTTATGGAAAGATAATCTATCTATGTATATGTCTTTTTCTTTATATCTCTCAATGATTGAATGTGTAATATTTTAGCTCAAATGATTAGGAGTGTGGGATCATGGAGGTAGTACTAAGAACAAGGATTAAAGGACTAAACATGTTGAATCAGTTGGGTTGGTTAATCTAGAGTTGTAAATCATACATGTTTGTCTCTTTTATTTATATGAACGCCAGAACCAAGGAGAAGCTTATAAAAGTGATAGTCAAGTACCTTAACATGTTACCTTGCTTGAAGAGTGATGGTAAAGTATCACCTTGTGGAAGCTTTCCTTTCTTAGCGGTTGTGCATCGTGTTTGTGGCACCCTCCTTGGATCATCTCTCTATGATGAATGAGCTATGTCCTTCTTGTGCAAATTGTTAAACTTCATGTGTCACTCTCTTCGTCTCTGATGTGAGTTTATCTCAGGACTTCCCAAATCGATATTGAAAGTTTTTCTGCAGGGGTTAGTCCGACAAAAATATACCAATGTCTACACAAGTAGTTTTTAGTTCAATAACCGAACTAGACTCCATGTCTAATCAGATTAAAGAAGGCTGTTTAACCTAAGCACCATGCTTAATTTAAAAGCCAATAGAAGTATGTGCAGTACTTCCAAACTAACACTTACTAGTAAGTAGACAAAGGTAACATGACAACATTTATAGAGATCTACTCAAGTGGAGATGAAGTAGTGTGATTAGTATTTAACAAATTGAGCATGTCTTAAAGGTAGGGACAACCAACATAGCAACATGGCAAAGGATGTTTGTAAAGTACTCGCCTAAGCTTGAATTTTGCAGAATTCAAGTTTGGATGAATTTAATTTAGTGTTGCATGATGATTGGTTGGACATACCTTGTACTTGCTTGTCATTCATCTGATCTTCTTGTTCCAATCCTGGAAAGGTTAGTGACAAGAATACCCGAAGGAATATTTTTACATTTATCCTTATATGCTCAATACACAAGGTAATGTTGCAAAGAATTAAAAGCTCGTGTTACGTCTGATCAGTGCTTATTTTAGGACACTAAGATTGTCCTTGGGAAACCATCAATTTATGTCAGCGAAGTGGTTTCCTTTCCAACGCTGACCTAAATCAAGATCAACTCAACGAGATCTGCAATATTTATTATAGACATATGCATCGACAACCGCCCTTTTAAAGTTTTTATAAATAGAAAGGAAGAGGGGGTTGGAGATCTCAAATGTGGTGATGTTGGAGAGACCAATAGATTGGGAAGATATTGCATATGAGCATGGAGTAAACAAAGTGTCTATGAAATAAATTCCATGCTCATTAATGTTATCTTCGTCTCCAATCTAAATGTTCAGAGTTTCTCTTAGATTGGTCTCACTTATGTCCTCTTCTGTGGTTGGATGAATCTCATCTTCAAAGGGAGTCAAGAACTCACCATTTGAAATTGAACCAAAGTCAGAATTCATTAAGGCTTCTTCCTTATCCATCCACTCTACACATTCTAGCCATTTAGAACTTGTGATCAGGAAAGGGGAGGTGTTAGAATTTCCAATATGGCTTAGCTCTCCTTCACTTGATATGTCATCCTCGACTTCTTCATAACAGGAACCAGGACATTCTCTAAAAGAACTATTATTGTGAGGATTTGAATTATCCCTGCTTGAAGGTCTCTTATGGAACCAGAAGTCTAAACCATCAGTATCTGAAAGATTTAAGGTCAGAATTTCTTCCTCCCTTGGAGAATTTTGGGGTATTGATGGTTTAGGATCGATAGCTAAAGTTTAGAATTGAAGTGGTTGTGATCTGGCTATCGAAACTTCTTCTTCTTGTCTAGGAACTGGTTCTGTCTCTTTCTCTGGGATATAAAAGCTAGGAGACTTTCCACTTAATAAATCAATCAAATTCCAAGCTTCACTAGCAGGTAGGTGATAGAAGGATCCTCTAGAGGCTGTATTCAAGGTTTGCTTATTTTCCCACTAAGGCCCTCAAAAAAGTGAATTAGAAGAACTTCTTCTGGAATAGAAAGCTTTGGGCCAGTGAGAGTAAGGTTAATAAAGCGGTCCCATGATTTCCTAAGAGATTCTTCTTCCAGTTGTCTAAAAGAAATAATCTCACGCCGAAGTTCCGCCACTTTGGAGATTGGAAAATATTTAGAAAGAAAACTACTATATAACTCATTCCAATCTCCATGAACACTCCCTATTTTGAGTTTGTACCAATGTCTAGCTTTTTCCGTTAAAGAGAACGGAAAGAGCTTCCATTTAAGGGTCTCATCGGACATTCCTTCTATGCGAAGGAGGTCACAGACTCGATAAAACTCTCTTAGGTGTGTGTGTGGGTTTTCTTCACCTTCTCCTGAGAAAGGTTGTTTTTGAACAAATTCTATGTATTCGGGGTCTATCTCAAAACTAGATGCTATGATAGGCTTTGAAGATTTTGGTGGTTGGAGATGTGTTGAGATGACCACGCCACCAAGCAAGATGTCACAAGCTCCAAGTCAAGCTACACCCACTCAAGTTTCACCTACACCGACACCAGCTCAAGTCATCGATGGACCGATTACACGTAGTCGTGCAAAGAAGCTACAACAAGAGGTCCACATGCTAATTTGTGAGATTCATTTTAACATTAATGATAATTATATACTACCTAAGTGTTGTACCTTGATTGTGCTCAGGTATATAGAAGAAGAGAAGGAAGAATCGGACCATAAAGAACGGACCAGTGCAAGTTCCAGAAGAAGTCAAAAAACGGACCAGTGGAAGTCAAAAACAGACCAGTGCAAAGAATCTTCATAACTTTTTACTCACAAAATCTATGAAGGTCCATGAGTACTTGTTGGAAAGCTTGACGAGTCTACTTTCGAATGAATCTAGTGGCGACCAGTTTGGATACACCATATTGCCTGCAGACTAGAATTAGTACAGACTGCTCAGAAGGTCAATAGTCTGTCGTGACAGAATGTTGGTACAACTTGCCAGGTAAAACTGTACCAATCTACAACGTTTCGTGCTGGTTGGCATACATTTCTGGAAAGCTCTTTGAGTCTAGTTTCACACGCAAGAAACGGTTCATCATTTGGACTTCCCAATAAAAAGTTATGGTCAGTTTATTGGAAACTGCTCTGGAGGCCAACAGTCACGCGAAGCCACTTCGGGAATCTATTTCGAGGGGACCTTTCACATTTTCTTCCCTCAGAAACTCTATTTCGTTTTCATACCTATCTAGCAGGGCTGTTGCTAGTATAAATACCCCCTAAGACTCATTGTAATCTCAGACTTTGATAATTGAAATACAGAACCCCTTTGTTCAGCTGCGTGCTAACAAATCCAGAGAGTGATCTCTACCCCTTTGCTCTTGTGATTTCCTCGCGGGATTACATAGGCGGCGGCTTCATCCGCTCCCAATTGGTGCTCCTACTCCCTTCAAGGTATTCCTTGATTGATTGTAGGCTGTGTTGGTTGGTTCCTTGAGAGTGTAGTTGGGCGAATCCTCGATTCAGGTTGCCGGTTAAAGACGGTGGTTGGCTTCGAGTTCTATTTGCCAGGTTGCACTAGTTATCGCTGCTTGCAGCAAGTTATCCGGCTGATCTTCAGCTAGTTATCGATGTTCATCCTACGTCGTGAAGATAGGGACAACGTGACGCATCATGTGTGCCCGTAGGTCTATGAAATTCATAGATTGACATGTTTGAATTCATGATAGACCAGAGATCAAGGATTAGATAAGAAGAAAGATTAGCAGAGATGAGGCAAAGGATAAAAGGAAAATATTTTTTTATTTATTTTTTTTAGAAAATGATTAAGCTAGTTCGTAGTCAACTCAGCAACCGTCTCCCCGGCAACGGCGCCAAAAATGCTTGTTTACACTTGCTAACACCACTTGAATACTAGGTTGTCATCCCCAGCATGGCACTAGAGTGTACTATGGTATTTATATGCACACAGATAATCCGCAAGTGCACGGATACCGTTATAGCTTTTACCCGGTTAAAAGTTTTATCGTATCTACAGGGAAACGGGAGAACTAATCTATGCTCTAACTTAACCAAGATAAGTAAATAAGTGTAAATAGGAAAGATGGTAGAATCGAATAAGAACAATATTAAAGGTAAGATAACAGTGAGTGATAATATGGGAATAGAGAATAGAGCAATTCTAGTATATGGGCGATGGTAGCAGAATAGAGAGAATAACTATGGTTTCTCTACTTCAAAGGGGTATGTTTATGTCTGGGACAAACCATGTGATAAGAGTACACCACAAAGGATGCTTATGCTTAGGCCGATAAACCCTACCCTTCCTGCTAACGAGAGGTCGAATTAGTGAAGAATCCTAGGAGCAAGCCTCGGGTTAGAAGACTTGATCCCGCAGGTACAACCTCGGAGTAGACACCGACAGGTCGGGCTTCCTCCGATCTACACCTCCACTCTATCTCTCTCAATATAGTAGAACTTAGAAGAACTAATTCTACTCTCACATTAGATGCTAGGCCCTAAGTCTATTTAGAGGAGAGGTATTCCTTCGAGGGCTCCTCTCAACTCTATGATGAACTTGTTCTCCTCCAGAGGCCAGGGGTTCTGGTTATATAGTCCTCTCAAGTGAATATGGGCCGTTGGACTTAAGGACCGTCAACAATTAACTGAAACCCGACCGTGACCAAAGTGAGAGCAAAGACGAGTGAGCAGGGCGCCACCCAGCCCCACCTAGGGCATCGGCCGGCCCCACTATTGGGCAATGTGGGGCCCACTTAGCCATGCGTGGTCTTGGTTCGATTTTGTTTTGGATTACGCTATTTTTCCGATTGAATTTTCATTTCATGACTACAATGTGCCTCCCCCACACTTGTTTTCGTGCATACTTTTCTATGCAATATGTAGAGACAAACACATACCAAAAGAAATATAGAGAGTACAATAAATAAAAGATAAGACACTTTATTCTTGGTGGCGATAATATATAATTTAACAGACACTTTAACGACTGAGCTAACGACTGCCCTAGCTCATTAGGATTTTGTCCTAAAAAAATTTATGACTCAACTAACCTAACTAACTAGCCAAACCTGGCAGAATTGTGCCTTATTCAATGATAACTGGGCAACTAAGGCTGCCCTTCATTGTTGAGGCCCTGAATTAATTCTTGGAGGGTGCAACCTCTGCTACAAGCTTGTCTTTATCGCGGTTGAGGCTGCAGATTAACTTGAAACCGATCCCTAACTGAGTATCCATGTCTTCTATGAGCTTGTCCCTCAAATTTTTGGATGCTTCCATACTCTTGACAATGTCGGAGAGGCCTTCAAGCTTCTCATTGAGGGTGTGCAGGGTAGGAGCTGGCTGATTGGGAACTTTTTCCAGTGCTAATATTGATGTTGCTCTCTTCCTCTTGGGCTTGGGCTTAGGTGCGATATGCTTAGTGTAGCATACCTCATTAGGGTTTGCGCGCACTCCTTGGATAATACGATGAGCAGTGGTGTACTTGGCACATATTAGCTTCCCTTTCTTGTCAGTTTGGACCAACAAGAGCCGTTCATTGTCTCTAGGTGGAAGAAGCGCAGTACCCATGGGATACAATTTGCTTCCCCTTAGTACCTCCTTCAAGCAGTAGTCTTGCAGGAGTTGGAGGTAGAGCAGATGGATCTTGTATGTAGTAGGCTTGCTCATAACGCTAGGGCACCATAGCGAGTTGCTTCAGTGGCACAACAACGAGAGGATTCGGTGACACAATGGCAAGAGGCTTCGGCTGTGCGAGGACGAGGGCCTTCGAGTCATCGCTTGGGATGTTGTTGAAGTCCATGCCGTAGGAGATGATTGCATTGTCCACCATTGCTAATAGTTCTAGATTAGAGAGTTTCTCTGAGGGAAGAGGTGGCTGGTTATGGGATACTATTGAGGGGGTCTAGATACGTATTTATATGGGTTAGGAGACAGGATGAGGACAAATCCTAGGCTCTACGGGATCCGTACAAAAGAATATCCGAATACGATTGGATGATGCGCAAATATTCGGAGGAATGGTGTAGAAAGACAGAGAACGAGAGTCGGGATGAGAGGCGGCAGGGGGCACCGACCGGCCCCACATAGGCGCCGATCGGCCCCACCAGGGGCCCACCTCGGGTGCCCTTCTATGTGGTGCCTTTAGACTCTTCCTATTTTCTGTTAGATATGTTTTTGGATAAAATTTCATATCGGAATAAATAGAGCTTAATATGCTGGCAATTGGATGAATTCTATTTCATCAACTACTTGTGAATCAAACGGTTCTAAATAAAGTTTAAGTTAGTGTCTATTTACCTTCAATAACGTACCTTCACTTGATTGTAGAGTTACCGCTCCGTGTGGTGATGAATTCACGACGGTGAAGGGTCCTTCCCATTTGCTCCTCAATTTTCCAAGCCCGAATAATTTGAAACTAGAATTAAAAAGTAATACTTTATCTCCTGGTGCAAATTCCTTCTTCTTGATCCTTTTGTCATGCCATCTCTTCATTCGTTCTTTGTAGATCTTCGAATTGTGATACGCCTTTTCTCCCCATTCTTCTAGTTATGATAATTGCATTTTTCTTTTCTCTCTAGTGGCTTCTAAATCCATGTTCCATCTTTTGATAACCCATTGAGCTTTATGTTATCGTTCAACTGGCAAATGGTAGGTCTTACCATATACCAGATGATATGGTGACATACCCAACGGTGTTTTATAAGTTGTCCGGTATGCCCATAGTGCATCTGGTAACCGATCCTGCATAAAGATCCCATCTCATTTACTGTTTTCTAGAGAATGTTTTTGATTTGTTTATTTGATGTTTCTGCCTGGCCACTTGTCTAAGGATGATATGGAGTAGCGATATTATGTCGTATTCCATGAGCTTGTAGGCATGAGTGAAACTTCTTATCAGTGAAATGTGTTCCTCGATCACTTATAACCATCCTAGGTGTTCCAAACCTTGGAAATATAACCTCTTCAAACATCTTCTTTGAGTGTCTTGAATCAGCCTTCTTGCATGGCATGGCTTCTACCACTTGGATACATAGTCAACTGCCACCAAAATGTACTCATAATTCCTTGATTTCACAAATGGTCCCATGTAATCAATTCCCCAGACATCAAAGAGTTCTTTTCTAAGATTGTTGGTGAGTGACATAGCATCTCTAGTATTGATATTTCCGTGCCTCTGACATGACCCACATCTTGGGATGAAAACTTTGGTGTCTTCATACATGGTTGGCCAAAATAAGCCAGTCTACCAAATTTTTGCATGAGTACCGAATACCCCATAATGACCTCCATATGGTGATGCATGACACTTTGAATGATCTACATGCCTTCCTCCACTGGTACACGTCTTCTAAGAAACCCATCTGAGCATACCCAAAAAGGGTAGAGTGGATCCCATATGTGGAGAAGACTTTTATAAATGAGACTCTTCTTATTTTCTCCTAGTGGTACGTATCCTGCAACCATAAAGTTGACAATATTTGCGTACCAAGGATCTATCTTGGTCACTTTAAATAGCAAGTCATCTCTTAATGACTCATTAATAGGTAATTCTTTAGGTTCTTTAAAATACATCCAAGACAAATGATCAGCTGTTGACGATGGATAACGTCAACTTTTATTAGAACTTTAGACATGAAAGGATACATGAATTCCCACTAGTCTAGGGTTTTAACTAACAATTTCCATGAGTTTTGCATGTTTCGTATTTCCCAAGGATTATTCCATAAAAGCATAAAAGAAGGATTAGAGTGCATAATTATCACAAAACTTATCCACGACAGAAAATATCGTCATCAGGCTCAGGAAGGGTCTAGAAGTCACCCGAAGGAACAAGACCCGCAAAGGAGAGAAGGTGGGGCCGGTCGGTGCCCTATTTCGCCTGATGGCCGCCGCCTTCTGGATTCTTCCTCCTACACCTCCTAGGAAGCCAAGCAAAGTAACCCTCTGTCGATTTTAAGTCAGTTTGATCCGATGGTGCACACAAGATGAAGACGCGGATCGCTAACGTGGCATTTCCTTGCCCCCTACTCCACCTCGTCCTATATAATGATGCCCAAGGCACCCCCCATGAGGCATTCTACACCCAGTGCCTCATATTCTATCCACAAATTAGGGTTTGTAGTGTCCCTCTAGTTCATCTAGTTCTAGTTTTTCTAGTTCAAGTTCTAGTTCATCTAGTTGTAATCAGAAGAGGTAGAGAGCGAAGGAGGAGCCGAATCTGTCTGATCTTCCTTGACATTATACTTTTGCAGTATCTGGTTCATCATTCAGCACATATTAGTTCTTTATTTACTTAATCTCAGTACTTTAAGTTCATTTATTAGTTTCTCGCTTGCATCAAGTGCTCTAGTCTTTGCAATGCTAGAGTAGTAATTAATAGGTTATGCGTGGTGCTTAGTCTATATATTACCTAGAATTACACACAGTTCTACGGATAGTTGTGGTAGCCCTAGGTTCTGACATCCCTGATGGCCGACGTATTCCACCACGTTTGGATTGGTGTTGTAGGACCGTAGCTAGACTGTCCTAGCCCCCTTCTCATCTATCTGTGGCTAAGTGCTCTGATGTCCTGAAATAAGTAGAATTTAAAGTTAATTCGATTTATAGATCCATAGAGAAACCTTAGAAACATCCTCTCTACCCACTAAAATACTTTCACCTTTACTGTTGGACGATCTTGAACCTTAATTAGTACACATCACGATCCTTGTGGAAAATCGGTACTCTGGAATACTCCCGGGCGAAAGCTACATCGGTATCCATTCGCTTGCGGATTTCTCTATTTGCATTTAAGATTCCAACAAGCTTTCTGGCGCCGTTGCCGGGGAACGGTAGCTGTGCTAGTTTCGACCAAGTTCGTTTGTTTATCATTTTTCCTTTTTTTACCATTACCTTTACCCCTACATGGATTCCACAACCATCTACCAATTTTTCGCTCTAAAGGGTGAATTATTAGAGCCTCCACCATCATCACATCCTATACTTATAGATGACTTTCATATTTGCCCTGCTTTTATAGCCATGGTTCGGGAACAAACCTACTCTAGAAAAAAAGACAAAAATCCATACATTCACCTCCGAGAATTTGAGCAACTGTGTTCTTGTCTGAATATTTCTAGCATGAATCATGAGATCTTAAAATGGAAATTATTTCCATTCTCTCTTTCTGAAAGGGCAAAATAATGGTATGCTAATACTGTTAGGAGTGTAGTGGGAGATTGGAAGAAACTTCGAGATAAATTTTGTCTCTCTTTCTTTCCTATTTCCCAGATTATCCCTCTTCGTCTTAAAATTCTCACTTTCCAACAAAAATAGAAGGAAACCTTAGGAGCACCTTGGGCAAGATTTTCAAATTTAATTGCATCTGGCCCAGATTTGTCTATGCCTAAACATGTCCTGTTACAACACTTTCACTATGGCCTTAGCAAAGAAGCTGTCGTTTTTCTCGATACTTCTTCTCGAGGGTCCTTTTCACATAAAACTGTTAGTGAGGGGAAAGCAATCCTTGACAAAATTCTAGAAAACACCACAAACACTGGCGTCTATGATGAATTCCTTGAAGAACAAGTTGAGATAAGCCCGAGCCAAAAGAGGAAACACCAGCAACTAAAATCCCAAGTTTGATTTTGGTAATTAATGACACCAAGTTGCTAATGCCTTGTGTTTAAATGATTTGAGTTAGGCATAGCAACACATGTGATGAAGGAGCAAGGTGGCATGGAAAGGTGGCCACATAATCACAAAGTGATGAAGCATGAAGTGGAGATCATGGTGATAAACAAAGAGTAAAGTGAACAAGGCAAAGGTATAAACATAGGGTTTTGCTTTTGCCGGTGTTAGTTGAGTAGAGAAGTGACTGACCGAATTTAGGATTGATAGCCTACTATCAAGAGGGGAAATCACGGTCATCTCTCTAATCAAGTGCTACTAGGTCCACATCTTGAGCATATGCATTAGGATCTAGTAAAGTGCTAACCTAACTCCATTGAGAATGTTTGTGAAAAGCTAACACACATGCACTTTGGTGGTGAACACTTGTTGGTGTTAGCACATTTGCAAAGGAGGTTTGAGTTCCTCGGGTTGAGAGGGATTCGGCGCTTTTGAGAAAATTAAGTGTATATTTTCTATTGCGCCGGTGGGAAATTTGCAAAAGTCGCGGGAGTGCACCGGACGCAGTGCGCGGAGGCACCGGACGCTGGCCTGAGCGTCTGATGTGCTGTTAGTGTTTGGCCCTATTAGGGTTGAGCACCGGACGTAGGGTGTTCCCTACTCATGCGTCCGGTGTGGCCTGACTTAAGCAGAGGGTGTGTGACTGAGAGCACCGGACGCTCTGAGTGCGTCCGGCGGTGTGTGTCTCGTGTGAGGGGGTTTTGCAACCCTCTCTGCGCATGAGTCCGGTGATCGAGCGTCTTTGCGATCCTCTCTGCGCATATAACACTCCAAAATTTCTAATTTTGGATTGTTATTAGAAAGAACTAAGTTAAATAAGGATTTAAAATTTCTCTAAAATATTCCAAGATACATTTAATTATTGAATTCAAAAAGAGAGAAAAATGTGGAATTTAAAAATTTTTATAAAGATAAGTGAAGGGTGTTTTGTTTTGTTATTGTGTGCTTTGTGCCCTAGCTTTGTTTGGCTTGTGGAAAAAATGAATTTCAAAATTTCTAGCGAGTCGCGTTTAGGTCCTATTGGTTTTTGGAAAACAAAACTCCAAAAGTCCTATTTGAAAACTAATTCAAATTCAAGTTGGAAAACAATTTAGAAGTGTGTTTAAACTAAAATATATTTAGATTTCAAAATAGTCTAAAAAGCAAATTCCAAAATAATCCCTAAGTATTGACTCAAATTTATTTTGAAATATGGTTTGAAAATAGTTTGGAAATTGGTTGGCAAAATAGTTTAGAATTTCTGTTTTACAAAAAGAAAAAGAAAAGAAAAAAGTCGTCTCTTCTTTCTCGGCCGGCTACCTCTCCCCACGGCTGAGCACCTCCCCTCGCGATGCAATCGCCCGCATGGGCCACGGCCCACCCCGCACCACCGTAGGCCAGTAGGCCGAGCCCAACCCTGCGGCCTAGCTCCACGCCCCCCTTACGCCCGTGCTTTGCGACCGACTAGCGGGGCCCACCTGTCAGGGGGAGGTCACCCCTAACCTCCCGCCCGACTCGGATGCGGATAATGTCGCCGCCCTATTTTTCGCGCACACGTGAACCGAGGTTCGCCTCCACCTATATAAGGGCACCCTGCAGCCGCCGCACACCTCTCTAGGAACCCTAGTCGCCTCCAAACACCGCCAAGAAGCCCTAGACCGAGCTTGATGCCCCGCCCCTCCATCCCCGAAGCCGGCCGTCGATGAGCTCGCCCCACCGCTGCCTCATCCGCCAAGGTGAGACGCTCTGTGAACTTGTGAAGGTGTAACGAACGCATAGGTGCTCTCGGATTGATCTCTCTCCCTCCCTTCTGTGCACAAGGGCTCGCCAGAGAAGAGCCACCGCCATCGTCACGCATCGCCACGTGGCCCGCGCCGCTCGGCCGCATCTAGCCCCTACCATCGCGCGCATTGAGCATGCCGCATCACACGCTACGCGCCCGTGCACACATCGCGGCCCGTAGTGCCCCGTAGCACCGCCGCTACCACCTCGACGGCACCGGCCATGGCGTCGCCGCCCACGCGCAGCGCGCTGCCGCGGCTGGCCAGGCCCCTAGCGCCGCCGCGCAACGGCCCGGTCCACCATGGACCGGTGCACCCGCACGCCTGCATCCGGTCCACCGTAGACCGGCTAGTCCCGAGCCACCACGTGGCCGACCACACCGAGCACCACCCCCACGCACGCCGCCCCTGGCCATCATGCAAAAAAGCCCCTGTGGTTTTTTAAATTAACCCGCAGTCCTGAGTACATCAGAAATAACTAGATTTAGGCCCTATTTTTAGCAGTTAGGACCTTGGCACCATTAGTATTTATTTATTTAGTCCTTTAAGCTTTTAAAATGCAGTTTTTAATTATTTAAAATATGAAAAATAGTTCTGTTTATTCCCAGTTTTGCCACTGACCTAGTTTTGGCCATAGAATCCGCGTTTTAACTCAGATTGAGCCCGTTCTTGTCGTGTTAGGTTACCATCGACGTAAACTACGCGTTATCCATGACATCTGCCATGTTTGACACTTTACATTTTCACCATAAATATAAAATGACTAATATCTAATTAAATTCCTTTCTAATCTATATAAGTAATTTAGGTTTATAACTTTAGTTTTTCTTAAACAAATATTATTATGATTAATGTCAATGTGAATTGTCTTTTCAAGTATGACTTACTTAGTCTAACCTCTTTTCATAAATGCTCTATTTAACTTATGTCACAAATTCCTTGTTTTCTAACTATAAATGATAAAGTGATATAAATAATATTAAATGTTTATAAATAAGATATGACTAAAGTTTAGCCTCATTACATAAATACCTGGTATAACTTAGGTCACAAATTCCTCGTTTTCTAATTATAAGTAGTAAAGTGACTTATATGATGTAGAATTGTTTGTAATTAGATTATGACTAAACTTTAACTCCAGCCTTTATAATTCTTTACAATTTGGTCAATTACAACTTTGAGATGTTTCTTTGAAAAAAGTCTATCA
The DNA here is from genome assembly GCF_000003195.3 of Sorghum bicolor. Taxonomy (NCBI): domain Eukaryota; kingdom Viridiplantae; phylum Streptophyta; class Magnoliopsida; order Poales; family Poaceae; genus Sorghum; species Sorghum bicolor. The sequence goes on along the minus strand of NC_012877.2, from coordinate 38,087,037 downwards.
CCTACTTTTTATTAAATAAAATACAACCAATGTGTAGTCTATCTTCTCCGTTATGTTGCCAACCTTGATAATCGTGTTCATTTAACGATAGCTCCTTCTCACCCGTTCTTGCGTTGTCACGATCGTAGCAACAAGTCGGGTCATTTAGTGCACTCTTTCTAAGCTTTTCTTTTGATTGCCATTCGTTCTTAGTCGTGATTGTTTGTTTGTCTGTTTGTGTTGCTTGTTTGCTATGAGTAGAAGAAGCATGTTCGTTAGCGCTGAAGACCAGGAGCTGAGGACCGACAGTCGAAGCAGAAGTTGGAGAGCAGTTGTACACTGGGAATAAAGGCAAGTGCAGACACCCTTTGATCATATTGTACCTATGAACTTTAAATACATTTACTTTTATTGCATGTGTCTTAATACTGCAAACCCTAAGGACCTGACTAGTCTTCTACTATATTCCTTGTACTCCTAGATTTTATACATGGGTAGTATAGTGAATAGTATATATTCTTAGCTACTCTGCTCATCTATTCCGTATAATAAATGAAAGTAAATAATCTTGCCTAATGAATTCTTCAATGATGATTAATGTTTAAATGATGAACAATGGTCACTTCGGTGATGGAGATGTTGTGGTGCTTGCGAGCATCACGGTTTGTTGAGGAAAGGGGCACCGGGTACCGTTGGTTGGCCCGGTTGCCGGGCGTACCCGTCTCTCCTCTCCGTAAGGTCTTAGTCATTGAGCGGCCCCCTCGGACATACAGTGTAGCTCCAAGCTATATGGCTCTGGCTTGACTAATTATCATGACCTCTGCTGGTAGGGTGTTACTTTCTGGGAAGGTGTAAGGAAGTAGCTTGGGTATTCATATTAAGAGGTCGGTCAGTTCGGGGTCCTATTGCTATGGGCACGGCTACCGCACACCCCGGCCAAAACTTATGAGTGGCATCCTATCAGTTGGACCCCGTGAAAGGTCTCATAGTGAAACCCTGCCTGCTCACCTTAGTAGTGTTTTGGGGAGTCACAACCCCAGACGAATGGGAATCACGACTTGGAGTGAAAGTGCACACCTCTGCAGAGTGTAAAACTAATAAATCAGCCATGCTCAAGGTCACGAGCGGCCCAAACTCTCATATGATGAGCAAATTGGAGTCACATGGAACTTGGAGGCGGAACTAGGTTGAGGTTGATACCTCGTTCTTTGGTGGAATGGCTATTCCATGTTAGCAGGATTGCTATCCTGTGTTCTTAATTGGTATTGATATCCCATGACCTTAATGGGGTTGCTACCCTGAGTTACTATCCAAGGTTGCTACCTCGGTAATCTTAATAATAATATTAATTATACTAATGATTAATAATATTGTTAATTTACTTTAATCTAATTAATGGTTGGGATGCTTTACTCATGTTTAGTAATAGGTTGTTTTAATAATAGAATTGTAATAAAAGTTTACCAACTAAAAAGCTCACCTGCAGTTAAACAGTGTTAGCTTTTTCTTTGATTAAGCATTGCATGTCATTATACTTTCCGCCTGTACTTGTTGAGTTCAACATGAAATCACCCTTGCTATTTCCCCCACACCCCAGTGTGTAGTAAAGTGTTGCTCAGAAGAAGGATAAAGATGTCATGAAGTTTTTTAGAAGCTTATCAGAAGTGCTTGGCATACGGAGCCCCCAGTCAACCGTCCCTGAGAAGAATGGAGCCCAAGAAGTTTACCAACTATTTCCGCATACTCTGATAGTTGTAAGTGTTATTATAAATATGTTTTCCGCTATATGTAACATTGTTTCTGATATCTCTATTCTTTTGTTGTATGTGTGGACTTCCTAGGCACCCATATGATGACTCTGGTTTTCTTTTAAAAACTAGGGTGTGACAGCACACGGGTCAGGTGAGTACCAGATGTAGCCGTTAGAGATTATCGTGCGAAGGTTCAAAAGTCGACACGTGGCTATCATCTAGGCACTGGACATAGGGTTGGCGCGTCCGGTGGTACCGTGCTGAGCGTCTAGTGCCCCCGGTTTCAGCCCAGTGAAAGTGGCCAACAGCTCTTTTGTTGAGGGGGCTTATAAATAGAAGGTGGCCAGATTTGGGAGGCTTACTCTTGCACATTTGATTACTTGAGGCATACATTGAGCTAGAGAACACTCCTTCCACTCATCTCCTTGCTTGATTGCTAATCTTAGTGAGATTGAGTGAGATTCAAGTGCATTGCATTGAGAGTTGCATCTAGTGGCACTTGATCCTTGAGTTTGCTACGGATTTCTTGTTACCCTTGGGTGTTTCCCAATGCCCTAGATGGCTTGGAGCAGCGATGGTGTTGAGCTCGTGATTGGAGATTGTATCGAGCCTCACCAAGTGATTTGTGAGGGGTTCTTGAGCCTTCCCCGTGGGAGATCGCAATTGGCTACTCTAGTAGATTGCTTGTGGCTTGGAGGATCCCCATCTTGTGAGTGGATATGCGGCACCTGCTGAGGGTTTGGCTTTGGATTGTCAATTAGCTCGTAATCCATCAAGTGGGTGTATCGCCACAACGACGACTAGCTTGCCGGGAAGCAAGTGAACCTCGGTAAAAAAACTTGTGTCATGTCTTGCCGAGGATTCTCCTTTGATTATGATTGTGAGTAATTGATTGGATATATCTCTTCTCTACAACGTTGGTATAACAATCACACTCCACTCCATTAGTTTCTTGCACATCTTACTTGTTGTATAGCTTGTGTAGCTTAGTCTTCTTACAATAGGAGTATAGTTAACTTTAGTTGTGCTTTGCTGTTGTGAATTAGTGTTTAGCCTTCTTGCTAGACTAGTTTAGGTGCCTTGCATAGATTAGTTGAGCTAGTGCAAGAATAGCTTTTTCCATTTGTTTTACTAATCAACTTGTCTAGTTGAGTTTGTAGAGAATTTTAAATATGCTATTCACCCCCCCCCCCCCCCGCCATTTAGGCATTTGGACCTTTCAGCAACCGAATTAGAAACTCCCCCTAATTCATCTCATGAATTGGTTGTTGAAAACCCCCCTAAAAAGGGAACACAAACAAAACTAGAGGTTGATGATTCTCCTTTAGAGTTTACCTTTGAATTCGAGGAAAAATATATTTGAAGATTATGGAAATACCTCAATTTTGCCTATCCAACCAAGACCTCAGGCACACACTACCCCCCCTGATCCACATGAAGGCTCTGTTATCACAGAACAAATTAAAAGCCTCTCATCAATCATGAGTTATGAATGGCTTACGGAAGCTAAGTTATCTCCTGAGGTAGCTCGAATCACCGATCCCACAACCATTCTCTAGTGCCAAAATTGAAGGTCTACTATGAAAATACACTATAGTCCAAGTGTTGGGATAAACCTTATTTCAAAGACATTAGCTAATAGCCTTTATCCCAACACATCTTTAACCCCATCAGAAAGGCATTTACAAACCTCTTTGGGAACTATTCTTGAGAGCAATGGGGTATTAAGGGTTATTCCTATCAAAATTAACAACTCCAAGATATGCCTAGATTTTCACATATACCACACCTTGGAGATTACTCTCTTGATTGGCAGACCAATCATGAGACTCTTACAGGAAAAACCTTTACAAGGTCATTTGGACTTTAAGGTTGGGAATTCCACTCTAAATATTCCTCTTGCCCGTTCTATCAACACAATAGTTGAACCCAAATACGAGCAAGTATCTATTGAAGAGGTTTTAATGGAATCTCTAGAAAACATGGCCCAACCAATCCTTGATGATGAACACTTTATTCAAGAAGAGGAAGAGTTGGTAGAGCCCATTGAACTAGACAAAAGTGAGCAACCACATGTTCCTTCAATTGAGCTAAAACCTCTCCCTCCTGGCCTAAAGTATGTCTTTCTCAACAATAATCAAGAAACCCGAGTGATCATCAGTATCAAGCTTTCCCAAGAAGAAACCCATAAACTTGTCACTTTCTCAGAAAGACACAAACTAGCTATCGGCTACTCACTCAAAGACCTCATAGGCATTAGCCCTGTTCTCTACACTTATCGCATCCCTATTGATGCTGATTGCACACCTTCAAGGGAGCCACAGCGAAGGCTTAACCATGCCATGCGAGAAGTTGTTAAAAAAGAGGTCCTTAAGCTTTTACACGCTGGGATTATTTATCCTATTCCTCACAGTGAGTGGGTTAGCCCGGTACAAGTTGTACCAAAGAAGTTGTTAAAAAAGAGGTCCTTAAACGAACTCATCCCTCAATGAACTGTCACCGAGTGGTGTATGTGCATTGACTACTAAAAACTCAACAAGGCCACAATGAAAGATCACTTCCCATTACCCTTCAATGATGAAATGTTGGAACAGCTCGCAAATCACTCGTTCATTTGTTTCCTTGATGGGTATTCCGGATATCATCAAATCCCGATCCACCCTGATGACCAAAGTAAGACTACTTTCACATACCCCTATGGAACTTACGCATACTGACAAATGTCGTTCGGGCTATGTAAGGCTCTAGCTTCTTTTCAACGGTGCATGATGTCTATTTTCTCCGATATGATTGAGAAAATCATGGAGGTATTCATGGATGATTTTACCGTCTATGGCAAAACCTTCAATGATTGTTTAGAGAATTTGGACAAAGTCTTACAATGGTGTGAAGAAAAGCACTTAATCCTAAAGTTGGGGAATGCAACTTTATGGTCTGAGAAGGAATAGTGCTAGGGCACGAGGTGTCCAAACGTGGGATAGAGGTGGATAGAGCCAAGATTGAAGTTATTGAACTACTTCCACCTCCCACAAATGTGAAAGGCATCCGCAGTTTTCTTAGACATGCAGGGTTCTATAGGCGCTTCATCAAAGATTTTTCTCAAATAGCTAGACCCCTGACTAGTCTCCTTGATAAAGACTCACCTTTCATCTTTAATGACGAGTGCCATACAGCTTTCCAAATTCTTAAAAAAGCACTCATCTCAGCTCCAATTATCCAACCACCTGATTGGAAGCTTCCTTTTGAGATCATGTGTGATGCTAGTGATTTTGCGGTTGGAGCCGTCTTAGGCCAAACCAAAGATAAAAAGCACTATGCCATATCTTATGCTAGCAAAACCTTGTCTGGACCTTAGCTCAACTATGCTACCACTAAAAAAGAAGTCTTGGCTATTGTCTTTACTATAGACAAGTTTAGATCTTACTATTGATGCAAAAGTAGATCTGCAAACACAAAGGGCTAATACCCAATTTGATGTTAAGGTGTGTCAGCTGATTTGACCTTACAATCGACAAAGGTGATATCTCAAATACTTTGGTTCCGACAACAGCGATATGCCCGGATGCCACGGCCAAGAGGTATTCACGCGGAACATGAGAACTCGCCGAGTTTGACTCGATGAATTCCTAAGAACTCGTAAGTAAAAGGAAAATATGCAAATTGACGAAGTCGTCGAAAAGTAGATGTTGGAATAGAAGTAAAAACTTGTTTTTGATTTATTGTGTATAGTCTTACATTGCTACGGGGTCTACATTTATACCCTACCCAAAAAGGTTACAACCAGACACGACTAGGACTCTAATTCCAAATCGAATGGAATCCGTACGTAAAACAAACTCTAACAACTATGGAAAACATTAATCTATCCACCATAGGCGATCAGCACACCGTCATCATCTGTGCCTTCTTCTGCTATCATCGGCAAATCACCTTCCATCGGCATCGGCAACCATTAATGCCAGCCATCGGCACAGATCAATCACCATTCCTGGACTTAGTCATATTCTGCTATTCTGCCATCGGCATCATAACTTCATCGGCAGCTCCTCTACTAACAAATCATAACCTTTTCGCATGCCGATGTATATTTCATTAAATCATAGATACGCGTCTAGAGATACGTGTCCAAAAACAGTGTCAACACATGCCCCCCAATTTTGGAGTATAAAATCATTAATACTCCGAAATTCTCTCTAATAATGATGCCCTTTCCACAGTAATTTCTCTCTGACAGTAATTTATTACCAAATCCAAACAACCTCAGTCCGGATTTCTAGCATATACCTCGAATCCCTCAACTTCTCAAACCGAATCTCCCTAAATATTCACTCATCGGCAACTTTTCCGTTAGACCAGGAGATCTTACACAGTAAAATATCTCCCAAAACCATGACCGCTTGCTGTCAAATCACCTGCACAATCCCTTGATTACCGTAGGAACAGTTACCATATCCACCTGAACACCCTCGATTTTTACGGATACGACAAAGAGATAAGTCAGAAATGCCCCTGCTCAGTTTACCCTATAAATACTTCCTTCCTTGGTACTTTTCCTCCATCTTGTCATTCTGCATCCTCCAAACCCATCCTTCTAGCGGCGGCATCGTTGAAGAGCCCAAGAACTTCCAGCGAGGATCTTCCCCATTGGTTCTTCAAGTCTTCGATCCTTTTCTCCCTTGGGAAGAAATGGCCGTCAACTACATCGTCCATGAGGTCAACCTAGTACCATCTTTCTTTTCTTTGCCGTACTTTCCACCTTTTACACAGTTATTTACTTAGTATTTTCTTTCTTCTTCCTTTTTCTGTTCTTCCAACCTTCAAACCTTTAGGAATTGGCCGAGAAAATTGTTATTCCTACCGAGCAACCACACTTTCCATGCCTCCGTTCGTTGGGTAATCCAGATCCTACCGATCTGATCAATGCGGAAACAAATAGGATCCCCTTTAGAGCTGAGAACTTCTCTTTAGATCTGTGGAAAGATACCTTCCGATCCTGGCCCAGTTCTACTAAGGGATGGAAGGATTGGTTCTTGAGAGTTAGCAACTCAAATGAAGTCCAATGGAGTGAGCGTAAACTAGACGAGTGCATCAGGATATCCATTGCCGATATGGAAAGAAATGAATCACTACTAATAGTGGCCTCGTATTTCTGGTCAGACACCCTCAATGCTTTCTTGTTTGGCCATGGCCCTGCTTCTCCTACCCTTGCCGATGTACTCATGCTCACCAGTTTGGAAATAGCAACTGCCGATGATAGTCACCTGTTCGATAGCAAGGCTGAACGTAAAGTAGAAACCCACAACATTGGCGGCTGGTCAGGGTATATCTAGAAGTACCAGAAAATGGGCCCAGTTGGGCAAAGAGAACACGCCATCTTTCTGAACATGTGGCTAGATAAATTTGTCTTCTGTGGCCGATCGGTAGGACCAACTTCTATTTATCTATCGGTAGTACAGAAATTAGCCGATGGTGGCCGATTCCCTCTTGGTCGACACTTGCTAGGTTCTGCTTATCACCTCCTCCATCAAGTGGCTGAGAAGCTCCTGTTAGGTGAACCCATCGGCAACCTAGCAGGCCCTTGGTGGTTTATCAACATGTGGCTTAATGTTCACATGCACAAACGCCTCCAGTTCGACCTCTTTGCACAATGATTCCCCAGAGATATCGCCGAAGGCCATGAACTGGCTGACGAAGAATCGGCAACTCGCCCACCCCTGAACTATGGTGAGGCTGCTATAGTTCTACCCGGCACTGGTGGCAATGAAGACCAGGTCAGCCGATTCTTTCAGACTCTCTATGATGGTCTTCCCAAAGATCAGTGGGCATGGATGCCTTATGAAGATCCAGAAACTAGGTTCCCGCTTACCTTCCACCATTTTGATGATGCTCTCAACAAAGATAATGACTTGATGATGGCAATCATTACTCTAAGGGCCATCCCAGTGAATATTTTGGGCAGTGGGAAGAACACCAACGCCACTTATGAATTCTATAACCCATCGGCACTAGCTCGTCAACTGGCTTTTGGCCAACTGCCGATCAGACTTTGTTATGCCAATGTGGTGAAACCAAGGGAGACTATAACCAGTGGACTTGAACGGATAAGGATAGCCCAGTGTTGACGGTCCTTAAGTATAAAATTTAATTATCAAATAAATAAAGAAAAGGATCCAAATGAAATCAACATCTAGACTTAGGGTTTTATCTGACAGAATTCCACGAGTTTTGGTGTTTGTCTATTTCTGTAGGGGGTAATCAGGAAATACGGAAGAAAGGCCCACATGTCGGGATTACATAGAGATATTAACAAGCCGCGCAATTATCTTACATCTAGAAGACTCCAGAAGCCACGAGACCGAAGCGGAGGCGAAACGGGGCCAGAGGCAGGGCGCCCGCCCTGTTCCCCTAGGGCCCGCCCACCTTTGGAGTCCAATCAGGACTCTGCTTCGTGGGAGATCTCCACCGACCTAAAGGATCAAGGATAACCGTTCAATCTAAGTCGGTTTGATCCAACGGCCCATATTCACTTGAAGGGACTATAAAACCAGACCCCCTGGCCCCTGGAGGAGAGAGCCTCTCAACCCTAATTCATTATTCTCAAGGGAGAAGAAGCCTCTGATCAAGATTAGAGCCACCACATCAATTAGATATCTAGATTAGCATAGCTACATAGGATTAGAACTAGGAGTCAATCTTCGATTGGTTTCCGGATCTATCAAGAGGATTCTTGGTAATTCTCTAATTGTGCTTCTAATTGCTTTCTAATCATCTTTGTTCTTCAATATTATGAATATGACTTTGTTCTACTTCAATATATTGCTTATGACTTTGGTCTACTTGTTTATATTCAAGATTATATTGTTCTTAGTTTATCATAGTTATGTACTTGGCTTAGTTAGATTGGATCTATATACATGCTTAGGATCGTATAGCGTTTATCCATTGGATCCATGGGTAAATGATAGATATTGTGTAGGCGTGGTGCTTATACCGTATTTATCTACGATTGTACCCAATATGCCAGATCGTGGGGTAGTTCGTGATAGTGACAGCTTCATTGATTCTTATATAGTCCCCCTCTCGTGTGTTGGGCTGGCAGAGCAATATTATTACAGGGGAGTGATTGCTATGTTTCTCATTTACCTTGCTAATATCACTATGCATGGGCGTAGTCTTGTCTCGCAATGATTGCTAACTATGCTTGCACTAACTATGGTAATGCTAGACTATATAGTTGAGAATAACTTAGGGAATATTCTTGTAGTTCGTTCTAATACCATGCTAATGACTTTCTAGAGTATCTAATTGAGGTGCTTATCATATTTATATGTGGCTGATCAGATCAATTATCTTTGTCACTATTTATTATTTCATATATCTTTTATGTGACACTTATCCCTGTATGCATGAGTTAGATATATGTTCTCAATTATACATGCAATGATAGATACTCAATCTCATATTCTATTCTGTAATCAATATTGATGATTGCTAATTGTTGACACTTGCTAACACCACTTGAATACTAGGTTGTCATCCCCAGCATGGCACTAGAGTGTACTATGGTATTTATACGCACCCAAATAATCCGCAAGCGCACGGATACTGTTATAGCTTTTACCCGGTTAAAGGTTTATCGTATCCACAGAGAAACGGGAGAACTAATCTACGCTCTAACTTAACCAAGATAAGTAAATAAGTGTAAATAGGAAAGATGGTAGAATCGAATAAGAACAATATTAAAGGTAAGATAACAGTGAGTGATAATATGGGAATAGAGGATAGAGCAATTCTAGTATATGGGCGATGGTAGCAGAATAGAGAGAATAACTATGGTTTCTCTACTTCAAAGGGGTATGTCTATGTCTGGGACGAACCATGTGATAAGAGTACACCACAAAGGATGCTTATCCTTAGGCCGATAAACCCTACCCGTCCTGCTAACGAGAGGTGGACTACAGAGGACCAACGTAACTGTCACCTACGCGGCCTACCACACGATCCGACTAGACAAGGGATATCCACAAGTAATCTAGATCTAAGCACCTCGCTTACACCTATACTACAACTCTCACCTATAGCGTCCTATAGATTAGAATACTTAAAAGAGTTGTGAACCAGAACATACATAATTAGTAATTGCATAATTAATTAGAAGTAGATTACCAGAGTCATCCCATGAGCAAGCTTGATTAGAGCTTGATCATGACGGAGTACAACCGGACAAAGAACCGACAGGCCGGCCTCTCCTCTAATCCCCCCTCGCTCTCCATCTTGCTACTATCTAGATCTACTCTAGTTTAGAGAAGAGAGGAGAGCTCTCATCTCTAAACCCTAGCTTTTGCTCTATCGATGAATAATGAATAATGATCAAGGGGTGCCTCTTCCAGGGGCCAGGGGGTCTGGTTATATAGTCCCCTCAAGTGAACCTGGGCCGTCGGATCAAACAAACATTGATTGAACGGTTATTCTTGATCCTTTAGGTCGGTGGAACATCGTCCCGAACGAGAGTCCTGATTGGGCTCGGCAGGAGGGCAGGCGCCCAGGGAAGGAGGGCGGGCGCACTGCCTCTGGCCCCGTTCGGCCTCCGCTTTCTTCCCGTGGCTTCTGGAGTCTTGTAGATGTAAGATAATTGCGCGGCACATTGATATCTCTATGTAATCCCGACGTGTGGGCCTTTCTTCCGTATTTCCTGATAACCCCCTGCAGAAATAGACAAACACCAAAACTTGTGGAATTCTGTCAGATAAAACCCTAAGTCTAGATGTTGAATTCATTTGGATCCTTTTCTTTGTTTATTTGATAATTATATTTGGTACTTAAGGACCGTCAACAAGCTTACCTCTTGCTCGTCCCTGAGCAAGGATAGACTCAGCAATGGATCAGAACTTGTTGCAATATCTTAAAAATTTGACGGTACACATGCTTTTAAATAAGATCTCATCTCTGAGTTAGAGTAAACTGTCAAGAACTAAAACTTACTTACTTTACCTTTCACCATGAGACTTGTAACCGTCACTTCTGTCTTGAGTAGTTAAATGATAGAACAGTCTAGCCAAGTGCCATGTCTCTTATTCTTGATCAGCTATAGCTCTGGAGTTTTTGCAGATTTTCAAATAAAACTCAGAGATTCCTTGTATGACTCTCTAAATCGCTCTTTTGTGGTATTTCTGGATCCTTACCAAGGCAGTGATGGTATATGCCTTCTCTCAAGATATGTGGTATTTGTGGTATAAGGCATAGTGACATTGCCTTCCCTCTCACCCTACTCTAATAAGGCTTTAATATCTGGAGCTCATAGGTGGGAGATAAAGTATACATACTTACAAGACATTTATTGTATAGTCAAACCATGGATCCAAAGAAACAAATCAATAAGCCAAATCAAGATGTGCATGTGTGGCGAATGAATGGTGTATGGTGATGACGGTGATAACTATGGTGAAAGTCTAATTCTACTTTTGCTCTTTTGAGGGGATACATACGTTCCTTGCTTTTTGAAACTTTATGAGGAGAATGAGATGCTTTTCTTTTTCTTTCCTCTCAAGTGGGTATCTTGTACCCCTAATTTTATTGTCGGACACTTGTCCATTTTTACCTCTCGTCTCACTTTTTCTTTCTTTCGAGGTTCCGGGCACTTGCCCTTTGTTATTTCCTCGTTTTTATATTATTTTTTTATTATTTTTTCTTCTCTTTTCTCTCTTTTTTTCTTTTCAGAGCACTCATCTCTTGAGATAATATAGCAAGTGGTAGTAGCAAGATAACTTGAGCATTTATTTCACAAGGGAAAACAGAAATATTTTTGGCTATTCTCTCCTGGATTAGGAGTAGAATATTTTTGGGTGAATCTGGAGATGGAAATGAGTGGATGTATGTGGATGCGTACTTCCAGAGTAGTAGCAGCATGTATGAGTGAACGTGCAAGTGGATCTTGATTTAACCATATGATAAGCTCCTAAGGGTCTACACAGCTTGACCACACTCAATGCTCATAAGCAGTAAAAAGTAAATGTATGGTTCATAGTCTAATAAGCATGTATATATATGGCTGTGGTAGGATTTTAAGCTCCCATCATATGGGAACTCATCATGCAACATTTTAAAGATTTTCAAAGATAAAATTCTCCAGATTTCTAGCATCTCTAGGAACAGATAAATAACAACTCAACCTTCCCATATCATATCCGTTAACGACTTAGACTTTAGATCAAGTACTCTTCCCACAAGTTCAGGTTTAGAGCAAATCTTAATTCATAACAGTCATGCCTAAACTTGAGAGAGAATTCAATTTTTGAGAACTAGTCATGGCAGAGCAACTATTCATCATATCCATGCTAGAGTTTTATTATTAAGATTCAGATTAGCATAGCCACTTTATTTATTTATTAAACACACTAAGCAAAAGATATATATATAAGCACAAAATCGTTATTTGGTTTTTCATAGTTTATGTATTTTAATATTCTAATATAATATAAGTATAAAGATAGGTAGAAATACTTAGCGAGATAAATGACGGTGCTCTCCCCCAAGCTGAATTTTGACGTAATTTCTCTTGATGTAGCTAGCTGGTGACAGAGGTGTATTTGAAAGTCAGCAACATTCTGACAGCGATTAGAATGTCTTCCATCTGCTAGTCTTCTTGATTCTTAAATTCTGTGGAGCTCAAATAGACAACAAAGCTTGTGGAACTAATTAAGTGTTAGCATAAATATCTAGCCTTCATCATGTTGAGCTTCCTCAATAAATATTACTCTCTGTTTTTATATTTTTATTTTATAAAGCAGAAAAGAAATATTTATTTTATTTTTATGCCACCACAGTGAAGGTTCTTATGGGTTTTATGCCACTCGTATACTCACATGGGGCTTAGTATTTTTTAACATTTTTATTTTCTTTTCAAGATAGCATGATTAACTAATAATCTATTTAAGGAAAGTAAATAATTAAAGGGAAAAGAGAATTCAGAAGGGATAAATATGGATAACTACCGATCTTACCTTTCGGCGAGGGTTCAATGTTTTAAGTCTTCTTGACAAGACTTCTCACCGTGTTCATTCTTCAGGTGCGTCATTTGATTCAGGTGCGGACCTTGACGTCTGCACCTCTTGATACGGTGTCACCCACGTTCTTCGTTTGCCCAGCAGTTCGAAGTGCGGCATTGGCAGTATCCTGCTCAGTGTGTTTGTGCTCGTAGATCCAGGTCCTTCACTTGGTAGAGTCTGAGAGTTATAAAACTCCTCCGTGTTTTGCTCGAAGTGTACCTGCTCATAGAGACAAGGCAGAGATCAAGTGCATGGGTCTTGTTGGTGGAAAACACCAACAGAACCTAAAGTGTATTTATTCTTCTCTAACCCTAAGCATAGTGAGCAAGACAAAGTTGATGGATGAAAAGTTCATGAGTGTAGCACTTATGACATTTGTCAGATCAGATCGCTCAACCTTATGGAAAGATAATCTATCTATGTATATGTCTTTTTCTTTATATCTCTCAATGATTGAATGTGTAATATTTTAGCTCATATGATTAGGAGTGTGGGATCATGGAGGTAGTACTAAGAACAAGGATTAAAGGACTAAACATGTTGAATCAGTTGGGTTGGTTAATCTAGAGTTGTAAATCATACATGTTTGTCTCTTTTATTTATATGAACGCCAGAACCAAGGAGAAGCTTATAAAAGTGATAGTCAAGTACCTTAACATGTTACCTTGCTTGAAGAGTGATGGTACAGTATCACCTTGTGGAAGCTTTCCTTTCTTAGCGGTTGTGCATCGTGTTTGTGGCACCCTCCATGGATCATCTCTCTATGATGAGCTATGTCCTTCTTGTGCATTTTGTTAAACTTCATGTGTCACTCTCTTCGTCTCTGATGTGAGTTTATCTCAGGACTTCCCAAATCGATATTGAAAGTTTTTCTGTAGGGGTTAGTCCGACAAAAATATACCAATGTCTACACAAGCAGTTTTTAGTTCAATAACCGAACTAGACACCATGTCTAATCAGATTAAGGAAGGCTGTTTAACCTAAGCTTAATTTAAATGCCAATAGAAGTATGTGCAGTACTTCCAAACTAACACTTACTAGTAAATAGACAAAGGTAACATGACAGCATTTATAGAGATCTACTCAAGTGGAGATGAAGTAGTGTGATTAGTATTTAAAAAATTGAGCATGTCTTAAAGGTAGGGACAACCAACATAGCAACATGGCAAAGGATGTTTGTAAAGTACTCCCCCAATCTTGAATTTTGCAGAATTCAAGTTTGGATGAATTTAATTCAGTGTTGCATGATGATTTGTTGGACATACCTTGTACTTGCTTGTCATTCATCTGATCTTCTTGTTCCAATCCTGGAAAGGTTAGTGACAAGAATACCCGAAGGAATATTTTTACATTTATCCTTATATGCTCAATACACAAGGTAATGTTGCAAAGAATTAAAAGCTCATGTTACGTCTGATCAGTGCTTATTTTAGGACACTAAGATTGTCCTTGGGAAACCATCAATTTATGTCGGCGAAGTGGTTTCCCTTCCAACGCTGACCTAAATCAAGATCAACTCAACGAGATCTGCAATATTTATTATAGACATATGCATCGACAACCGCCCTTTTAAAGTTTTTATAAATAGAAAGGAAGAGGGGGTTGGAGATCACAAATGTGGTTATGTTGGAGAGACCAATAGATTGGGAAGATATTGCATATGAGCATGGAGTAAACAAAGTGGCTATGAAATAAATTCCATGCTCATTAATGTTATCTTCGTCTCCAATCTAAATGTTCAGAGTTTCTCTTGGATTGGTCTCACTTATGTCCTCTTCTGTAGTTGGATGAATCTCATCTTCAAAGGGAGTCAAGAACTCACAATTTGAAATTGAACCAACGTCAGAATTCATTAAGGCTTCTTCCTTATCCATCCATTCTACACATTCTAGCCATTTAGAACTTGTAATCAGGAAAGGGGAGGTGTTAGAATTTTCAATATGGCTTAGCTCTCCTTCACTTGATATGTCATCCTCGACTTCTTCATAACAGGAACCAGGACATTCTCTAAAAGAACCATTATTGTGAGGATTTGAATTATCCCTGCTTGAAGGTCTCTTATAGAACCAGAAGTCTAAACCATCAGCATCTGAAAGATTTAAGGTCAGAATTTCTTCCTCCCTTGGAGAATTTTGTTGTATTGATGGTTTAGGATCGATAGCTAAAGTTTGGAATTGAAGTGGTTGTGATCTGGCTATCGAAACTTCTTCTTCTTGTCTAGGAACTGGTTCTGTCTCTTTCTCAGGGATATAAAAACTAGGAGACTTTCCACTTAATAAATCAATCAAATTCCAAGCTTCACTAGCAGGTAGGTGATAGAAGGATCCTCTAGAGGCTGTATTCAAGGTTTGCTTATTTTCCCCACTAAGGCCCTCAAAAAAGTGAATTAGAAGAACTTCTTCTGGAATAGAAAGCTTTGGGCCAGTGAGAGTAAGGTTAATAAAGCGGTCCCATGATTTCCTAAGAGATTCTTCTTCCAGTTGTCTAAAACAAATAATCTCACGCCGAAGTTCCGCCACTTTGGAGATTGGAAAATATTTAGAAAGAAAACTACTATATAACTCCTTCCAATCTCCATGAACACTCCCTATTTTGAGTTTGTACCAATGTCTAGCTTTTCCCGATAAAGAGAACGGAAAGAGCTTCCATTTAAGGGTCTCATCGGACATTCCTTCTATGCGAAGGAGGTCACAGACTCGTTAAAACTCTCTTAGGTGTGTGTATGATTTTTCTTCACCTTCTCCTGAGAAAGGTTGTTTTTGAAAAAATTCTATGTATTCGGGGTCTATCTCAAAACTAGATGCTATGATAGGCTTTGAAGATTTTAGTGGTTCGAGATGTGTGCCCGTAGGTCTATGAAATTCATAGATAGACATGTTTGAATTCATGATAGACCAGAGATCAAGGATTAGATAAGAAGAAAGATTAGCAGAGATGAGGCAAAGGATAAAAGGAAAATATTTTTTTATTTATTTTTTTTAGAATATGATTAAGCTAGTTTGTAGTCAACTCAGCAACCGTCTCCCCGGCAACGGCACCAAAAACGCTTGTTTACACTTGCTAACACCACTTGAATACTTGGTTGTCATCCCCAACATGGCACTAGAGTGTACTATGGTATTTATACGCACACAGATAATCCGCAAGCGCACGAAAACCGTTATAGCTTTTACCCGGTTAAAGGTTTTGTCGTATCCACAGGGAAACGGGGGAACTAATCTATGCTCTAACTTAACCAAGGTAAGTAAATAAGTGTAAATAGGAAAGATGGTAGAATCGAATAAGAACAATATTAAAGGTAAGATAACAGTGAGTGATAATATGGGAATAGAGAATAGAGCAATTCTAGTATATGGGCGATGGTAGCAGAATAGAGACAATAACTATGGTTTCTCTACTTCAAAGGGGTATGTCTATGTCTGGGACGAACCATGTGATAAGAGTACACCACAAAGGATGCTTATCCTTAGGCCGATAAACCCTACCCGTCCTGCTAACGAGAGGTGGACTACAGAGGACCAACGTAACTATCACCTACGCGGCCTACCACATGATCCAGCTAGACAGGGGATATTCACAAGTAATCTAGATCTAAGCACCTCGCTTACACCTATACTACAACTCTCACCTATAGCCTCCTATAGATTAGAATACTTAAAAGAGTTGTGAACCAGAACATACATAATTAGTAATTGCATAATGAATTAGAAGTAGATTACCAGAGTCATCCCATGAGCAAGCTTGATTAGAGCTTGATCATGACGAAGTACAACCGGAGGAAGAACCGATAGGCCGGCCTCTCCTCCAATCCTCCCTCGCTCTCCATCTCGCTACTATCTAGATCTACTCTAGTTTAGAGAAGAGAGGAGAGCTCTCATCTCTAAACCCTAGCTTTTGCTCTGTCTATGAATAATGAATAATGATCAAGGGGTGCCTCTTCCAGGGGCCAGGGGGTCTGGTTATATAGTCCCCTCAAGTGAACCTGGGCCGTCGGATCAAACCGACATTGATTGAACGGTTATTCTTGATCCTTTAGGTCGGTGGAACATCGTCCCGAAAGAGAGTCCAGGGAAGGAGGGCGGGCGCCCAGGGAAGGAGGGCGGGCGCCCTGCCTCTGGCCCCGTTCGGCCTCCGCTTCCTGTTGACGGTCCTTAAGTATCAAATATAATCATCAAATAAATAAAGAAAAGGATCCAAATGCAACCAACACCTAGACTTAGGGTTTTATCTGACAGAATTCCACGAGTTTTGGTGTTTGTCTATTTCTGCAGGGGGTTATCAGGAAATAAGGAAGAAAGGCCCACATGTCAGGATTACATAGAGATATCAATGCATCGCGCAATTTTCTACCATCTAGAAGACTCTAGAAGCCACGAGACCGAAGCGGAGGCGAAACGGGGCCAGGACAAACGGGGCCAGGACCTGGGCGCCCGCCCAGTTTCCTTGGGCGCCCGCCCACCTGCCGAGCCCAATCAGGACTCTTTCTCTCGGGAGATCTCCACCGACCTATTGGATCCAGAATAACATAGTACCACCTCGCCTACCGACCCAAAAACGCATAGAAGGGGAGGACTATATAAGGAGACCCCCCTGGTCCCTGGAGAAGACATGAAGAAATTATCATAGAGATTGAGGGGTGCCCTCGAAGGAAAACCTATTCTCTAAAGAATATTTCTTTTTTAGGCTTAGCAACCAATGTAAAGTAGAAATAGATCTTCTAGTTTCTACTAGATTGAGAGAGATAGAGTGGAGGTGTAGATCGGAGGAAGGCCGGCCTGTCGGTGTCTACTCCAAGTTGTACCTGCGGGATCAAGTCTCCTAACCCGAGGCTTGCTTCTAAGATTCTTCTGTAATTCGACTACTAATTACTAGTAAGTTCTTGTTTTATTGTTCTTTGGTTTATGAGTTTACTTTAATCCTCTTCCGGTTGAGCATTAGAGTAATCACTTGCTAGCTTAAACGTGGTGTTTAGGCTAGGGTACTCATAGATATCCCCTGACTAGCTGGACCGTGGTAGTAGCGAGGAACGTGACATTTCCGAGTTACCTTTGCAGATCACATCTCGTTAGCAGGACGGGTAGGTTTATAGGTGCGGGTCGAACATCCTTTGTGTTATCTAGATTCCGTGAGCCTCCCTAATAGAACAGTAGATCATCCTTACCAAGGTTAGAACGAGACTACGGTTGCAGTCTTCTCTATATATCACTCACATCGAGAAACATTCTTTGTAGCCTAAAGGGGTAATAGTAATAGATTTGGTTAGTCAGATGCACCCTTTCTCCCAGTGGTAAAAATATAAATACGATACTCTGGAAAATCTCCCGGGTGAAATGCTCACCGATATCCGTGCGCTTGCGGATCATTTTCTAATTGCGTTACCAAATATCAACAAGCATGTCTGGCGTCGTTGCCGGGGAGAAAGACAGTTTGCTGAGATAACTTTGAGTCTTGCTATTATCTTGTATTATACTTTTATACTTTTATTCTTTTATCTTTTTATTTTTATCTTTAAGGATAACCTAAATTCCATACCTATTATTAAATTCTTTGCACCTTTGGAGACCAGCCATAGACCATGGGAGTCAACACGTCCTGCCCCTAATTATGATCTGTGTCCGGAGTTGATTGCAATAGGTCAAAACCAACCCTTTTCTATAGCCGAGGTCCTATCTTTTAATCAAGAAGATAATGCACTTTTAGCTACACCTTGGGAATCTATTAATCTTTCTATACATTTTGGTTTAGACCTAGCCCAACAAGACCATGATTTTTCTCGATATTTTTACATTGGTCTTAATCATATAACCATTGGTAGAGTCTTTCTTTCTTTATCTATTAGTAAAGGAAGGTATGTCTTCATTTGTGGACATCCTTATCGTACTAGTCTTCATAGAAAAATCTTAGAGATAGAGAAGGAATCATCTCCCATACAAGGAGAGGAAGTTTCAATAGCTGATTTCCAAACAATTCAATCCCATGATTCGGCTATCCAACCCATCCTTAAGCTTAATAAATTCTACTATGCTCTTTCTCTTGAACCTCCCGATAATCCTATGAATCTCTCTAGACATCCCATGCATAAGAAGGAGGATCGAGAAGAGCAACATCAATGGCTAAAGAGCATTAAAAACCCATGTGCTATCACCATTGAATGGATAAATAAAACAAACTTGAGAGACAATCCTAGAGGAATTTTAAGCATTCATGAAGAATCATCCTTGGAGTTTGAGAATGAGAGAAACAACAGTGAGCATGGAAGTTATTTCATAAATACCTTACCAAGTCCTTGCTCATATAAAACATCTCCCCAATCAATTGGTCTCTCCATCCTTACCACATTTGGGATCTCCAACCCCCTCTTCTTTTCTATTTATAAAAACTTTAAAAGGGCGGTTGTCGATGCATATGTCTATAATAAATATTGCAGATCTCGTTGAGTTGATCTTGATATAGGTAGGTGTTGGAGGGGAAACCACTTCACCAACATAACTTGATGGTTTCCCAAGGATAAGCTTAGCGTCCTTAAACAAGCACTTATCAGATGGTAACATGAACTTTTAATTATTTGCAACACTGCCTTGTGTATTGAGCATATTGAGATATTCCTTCGGGTATTCTTGCCACTAACCTTTCCAGGATTGGAGCAAGAAGATCGGATGAATGACAAGCACAAGGTATGTCCAACCAACCATCATACAACATTGAATTAAATTCATCCAAACTTGAATTTTGCAAAATTCAAGCTTGGGGGAGTACTTTACATAAAAACATCCTTTGCCATGTTGCTATGTTGGTTGTCTTTACCTTTGAGACATGCTTGATTTGTTAAATACTAGTCACACTACTTCATCTCCATTTGAGTAGATCTCTATAAATGCCATCATGCTACCTATGTTTATCTTAAGTAAGTGTTGGTTTGGAAGTACTGGACATACTTCCATTGGCATTTAAATTAGGCGTGGTGCTTAGGTTAAATAGCCTTCCTTAATCTAATTAGACATGGAGTCTAGTTTGGTTATTGAACTAAAAACTGCTTGTGTAGACATTGGTATATTTTTTCGGACTAACCCCTGCAGAAAAACATTCAATATCAATTTGGGAAGTCCTGAGATACAAACTCACATTGGAGATAAAGGAGACACATGAAATTTAATGACTTGCACAAGGAAGACATAGCTCACTCATCATAAAGAGATGATCCATGGAGGGTGCCACAACCACGATGCACAACCGCCAAGAAAGGAAAGGTTCCACAAGGTGATACTATACCATCACTCTTCAATTAAGGTAACATCTTAAGGTACTTGACTATCGCTTTTGTAAGCTTCTCCTTGGTTCTTGCATTCACAAATAAAGAGACAAACATGTATGATCTGTAACTCCAAATTAACCAAATCAATTAATTCAACATGTTTAGTCCTTTAATCTTTGTTCTTAGTACTACCTTCGTGACCCCACACTCCTAATCATATAAGCTAAAGTATTGCACATTCAATCTTTGGAAGATATAAACAAAACATAAATATAGATAGATTATCTTTCCATTAGGTTGAGCCATCTGATCTAACAAATGTTTTAAATGCTACACTCATGATCCATCAACTTTGTCTTGCTCACTATGCTTAAGGTTAGAGAAGAACAAATACACTTTTGGTTCTGTTGGTGTTTTCCACCAACAGGGCCCATGCACTTGATCTCTGCCTTGTCTCTATGAGCAGGTACACTTCGAACAAAACCTGAAGGAGTTTTACAACTCCCAGATTCCATCAAGTGAAGAACCGGGATCTACGAGCACAAACACAATGGAGATCAGACACTTAGTTTCCCAAAGGAAATATGGAAGAACATCTGTGTCCGAGTTGGTACCTTGTACACTCCAACAAACTTCGTGGTGATAGAGACTAGTAGTGAGGAGAGGGCACCTATCATCTTAGGGAGACCATTCCTAAACACCAGAGCTGTCATCTACGCTAATGCTGCCAAGATCAGTTTCTACATCAAGGGGGAAAAGGAGACTTTCCTTCAAGAACAAGACTACACAAACTTTAGAGCAATCCCGACATGAACCAAGGAAGAGGACCAACAGGAGGAACAGGAACAAGCAAATGTGGACCGAGTCAGCTAAGATGGTCACTGCAGTTCAAGGAGGTCAAGATCGTCGACTCAAGTCACCTTTCGTGATCAAGAAGGACGACCCTGGTGTTCCAAGCATTGAGTGCACAATCAACAGATACTTTTTCAGAAGACACTCTACGACACCAGATCTAGCGACAACATAATGGCCGCAGTCACTTACCAGCTCCTGCATGGAACCATGCCCCTACAACCAATATACATTCAACTCCAGATCATTTTCATTGACATAGGAGAAGACGAGTATGATCCACCCAGCATCCTTGGAAGACCATTCCTCAACACTATCAAAGCCATCATCTATATTGGAACCGGAGAAGTCCACATACACTTCCCCTCTGAGAAGGTACGCCACTACTTTAATGATTCTAACTATATAGTTGAAGATTCTAAGCAGGTCAGGACAAGAAGAAGACAACACAACCGCAACCAGAGGGGGCAAATCATCAAGGACGGATGGGTAGACTACAAAGGAGAAGTGATAAGGTCTGAAGACATATAGCTTGAACAGAACTGTCCTGAGGAGACTGTAGCATCGAGTCAAAGAGAGAAGATAGTTATACATGAAGAGGAGGTGCCACCGGAACCACCGACTACGCCATCCAGCAAATCCCAGGACAATTGAGAAAATGGAGAGTCCCGTTCAGAGGACTTAAAAATACCGAACGCCTTGCCAAGAGGTAAACTTGGTAGTTATCCTATCCCTTTCAATTATTTAGTTAATCAGGTTCATGCTATCTTGAAAAGAAAATAAAAATGTTAAAAAAGTAGTAAGCCCCATGTGAGTATGCTCATGGCATAAAACCCATAAGTACATTCACTGTGGTGGCATAAAAATAAAATAAATAAGTTTTCATCTTACAATAAAAAAATATAAAAATAAGAAGTGCATGATCCTGCTAAATAAGTAACATTTATTGAGGAGGCTCAACATGATAAAGGCTAGATATTTATGCTAACACTTAACCAGTTCCACAAAGCTTTGTTCTCTATTTGAGCTCCACAGAATTCAAGGATCAAAGAAGACTAGCAGACGGAGGACATCCTAATCGATGTCAGGGTGCTGCCGACATTCAAATACACCTCCACCACCTGCTAGCTACATCAGAAGAAAGTACGTCAAAATCCAGCTTGGGGGAGAGCACCCCCATTTATCCAGCTAAGTGTTTCTACTCGCGTTTATACTTTACTCAAATAATAAAAGATGCATAATCATGAAAACCCAAATAAAGATTTTGTGCTTTTATATATATATATATATATATCTTTGCTTAGTTTGCTAAATAAATAAACAAATAAAGTTTGCTATGAACACTCATGATAAACTCTCACATGGAAATGATGAATAGTTGCTCTGCCATGACTAGTTCTTAAAATTGAAATCTCTCTCAAGTTTAGGCATGACTGTTATGAAGTAAGATTTGCTCTAAACCTGAACTTTTGCGAAGAGTACTTGATCTAAAGTCTAAGTCATTAGCGGATATGATATGGGAAGGTTGAGCTGCTGTTTATCTGTTCCTAGAGATGCTAGAATTCTGGAGAATTTTATCTTTGAAAAATCTTTAAAATATCACATGATGAGTTCCTGTATGATGAGAGTTTAAAATCCTACCACAGCCATATATACATGCTTATTAGACTTTGAGCCACACATTTACTTTTTACTGCTTATGAGCATTGAGTGTGGTCAAGCTGTGTAGACCCTTAGGAGCTTGTCATGTGGTTAAAATCAAGATTCACTTGCACGTTCACTCATACATGCTACTTCTACTCCGGAAGTACCATCCACATATATCCGCTCATTTCCATCTCCACATTCACCCGAAATTATTCTACTCCTAATCCAAGAGAGAATAGCCAAAAATATTTTCCTATCCCTGTTATTCCCTGTGAAATAAATGCTCGAGTAATCATGGTTACTACCACTTGCTATATTATTTCAGGAGATGAGTGCTCTAGAGAAAAAAAGAAAAAGAAAAAAAATACGAGGAAATAAAAAGGGGCAAGTGCCCGGAACCTCGAAGAAAAGAAAAAGTGAGACGAGAGGTAAAAATGGACAAGTGTCCGATAGTAGAATTAGGGGTACAAAGCTACCCACCTGAGAAAAAAAAGAGAAAATATAGAGCATCTCATTCTCCTCAAAAAGCTTCAAAGTGCAAGAAAGGTATGTATCCCCTCAAAAGAGCAAAAGTAGAATTAGACTTTCACCATTATTATCACCATCATCACAATACACCATTCATTCGCCACACATGCACATCTTGATTTGACTTATTGACTTGTTTCTCTGGATCCATGGTTTGACTATGCAATAAATGTCTTGTAAGTATGTATTAGTTGTCTCCCACCTATGAGCTCCAGATATCAAAACCTTATTAGAGTAGGGTGAGAGAGAAGGCAATATCACTATGCCTCATACCAAAAATACCACATACTTTGAGAGAAGGCATATATCATTACTGCCTTGGTAAGGATCCAGAAATACCACAAAAGAGAGATCTGAAAGAGTCATATAAGGAATCTCTGAGTTTTATTTGAAAATCTGCAAAAACCCCAGATCTATAGCTGATCAAGAATAAGAGACATGGCGCTTGACTTGACCGTTCTATCTTTTAACTGCTCAAGACACAAGTGACGGTTACAAGCCCCATGGTGAAAGGTAAAATGAGTAAGTTTTAAGTCTTAACAGTTTATTCTAACTCAGAGATGAGATCTTGCTTGAATGCGTGTGTACTTTTAAGGCATGAAACCACTGCAGAAACTCTTGAGTTCATCCTTGCTCAGGGACGAGCAAGAGGTAAGCTTGGGGGAGTTTGTTGACGGTCCTTAAGTATCAAATATAATCATCAAATAAATAAAGAAAAGGATCCAAATGCAACCAACACCTAGACTTAGGGTTTTATCTAACAGAATTCCACGAGTTTTGGTGTTTGTCTATTTCTGCAGGGGGTTATCAGGAAATAAGGAAGAAAGGCCCACATGTCAGGATTACATAGAGATATCAACGCATCGCGCAATTTTCTACCATCAAGAAGACTCCAAAAGCCACGAGACCGAAGCGGAGGCAAAACGGGGCCAGGACCTGGGCGCCCGCCCAGTTTCCTTGGGCGCCCGCCCACCTGCCGGGCCCAATCAGGACTCTTTTTCTCGGGAGATCTCCACCGACCTATTGGATCCAGAATAACGTAGTACCACCTCGCCTACCGACCCAAAAACGCATAGAAGGGGACGACTATATAAGGAGACCCCCCTGGCCCCTGGAGAAGACATGAAGAAATTATCATAGAGATTGAGGGGTGCCCTCGAAGGAAAACCTCTTCTCTAAATAATATTTCTTTTTAGGCTTAGCAACCAATGTAAAGTAGAAATAGATCTTCTAGTTTCTACTAGATTGAGAGAGATAGAGTGGAGGTGTAGATCGGAGGAAGGCCGGCCTGTCAGTGTCTACTCCGAGTTGTACCTGCGGGATCAAGTCTCCTAACCCGAGGCTTGCTTCTAAGATTCTTCAGTAATTCGACTACTAATTACTAGTAAGTTCTTGTTTTATTGTTCTTTGGTTTATGAGTTTACTTTAATCCTCTTCCGGTTGAGCATTAGAGTAACACTTGCTAGCATAAACGTGGTGTTTAGGCTAGGGTACTCATAGATATCCCCTGACTAGCTGGACCGTGGTAGTAGCGAGGAATGTGACATTTCCAAGTTACCTTTGCAGATCACATCTCGTTAGCAGGACGGGTAGGTTTATAGGTGCGGGTCGAACATCCTTTGTGTTGTCTAGATTCCGTGAGCCTCCCCAATAGAACAGTAGATCATCCTTACCAAGGTTAGAACGAGACTACGGTTGCAGTCTTCTCTATATATCACTCACATCGAGAAACATTCTTTGTAGCCTAAAGGGGTAATAGCAATAGATTTGGTTAGTCAGATGCACCCTTTCTCCCAGTGGTAAAAATATAAATACGATACTCTGGAAAATCTCCCGGGTGAAATGCTCACCGATATCCGTGCGCTTGCGGATCATTTTCTAATTGCGTTACCAAATATCAACACTTCCTTCCTGTGGCTTCTGGAGTCTTCTAGATGTAAGATAATTGCGCGGCACGTTGATATCTCTATGTAATCCCGACGTGTGGGCCTTTCTTCCGTATTTCCTGATAACCCCCTGTAGAAATAGACAAACACCAAAACTTGTGGAATTCTGTCAGATAAAACCCTAAGTCTAGATGTTGATTTCATTTGGATCCTTTTCTTTGTTTATTTGATGATTATATTTGGTACTTGAGGACCGTCAACACTAATCCCTTCCTAGGGGTAAAAATATAAATAACGATACCTGGAATACTTCCCGGTTAAAATGCTACATCGGTATTAATCTGTGCGCTTGCAGATCCCATTCATTTATTTAGAAGAGCAATTGCATATTTCAATACCGCGTCTCTCATGTCATGCTGGGGATGACAACTTGGCTTAAGTGGTATGAGGGATAGGTTTGGCATTTTTGGCACCGTTACTATAATTAGAAAACTAAGTCTACTTTTGGTAATGATGTTAAGAATACCCAACAAGCATTTTTGGCGCCGTTGCCGGGGAAGGTTGATTAATAATCAGGAATGAAATAAAAGATTTTGAGTTATCATTCGCATCACTAATATTATTGAACTTATCTATTCTCTCATACAGTTTTACCCCGATATTTTTCTATTTTATCTTATGCTGGGGAATGTATGAATAGAAGACATCTTCCAGGAAATTTTGTTGACAATCCCGAAGCATTATTCAAGAAGACAAGAGCCAAGCTCAAGAAGAGATCATCAACACTTCAGCAAGAAGCTTCATCTAATCAAGAAGATCACCGGAACTTGTCTTTAGAGTTCGAAGCCATGGCAAACAAATCAATCCGCGAGTTCTCAGCTCCCACTACGGACAACATCCGCACTGGACCTGCTGCAGAGATCGATGGCAACTTTGAGCTCAAGCCTGGACTTATCAACATGGTCCAATCCAGCCAGTTCTGTGGGAAGGCACACGAAGATGCTAGTGCTCATCTACAGCACTTCCTGGAGATTTGCAACACATTCACCATATCAGGAGTTTCCAAAGATGCTATACTACTTCACCTCTTCCCATTCTCACTGTTAGGAAGAGCGAAGCAGTGGTTCTACGCTACAAAGGAGAAGAATACTACGTGGGCACTCTGCTCAACAAACTTCCTGGCTAAGTTCTTTCCCATGGGCAAGACCAATGCTCTCCGTGGGAAGATTACAAGTTTTCAGCAACAAAATGATGAATCTGTTCCAGAAGCATGGCATCGCTTTCAAGACTACATCCTAGAATGTCCCCATCATGGAATGGAGAGTTGGCTATTGATTTAGACGTTTTATCATGGGCTCGGCAACAGTGCCCGAGAGACCATGGATGCTGTAGCTGGAGGAGCATTTTTATCACTTACTATACCACAAGCCGCATCTCTTGTGGAGAAGATGGCGTCCAATCAAAGCTAGAATGAAGAGAGGACCCAGACACGCAAGAGAGGTGGAGGTATGCATCAGCTCAAGGAGGTAGACATGTTGTCTGCAAAGCTAGACCTGCTCATGAAGAAGCTCGATGATAGAGTGTTGACACTTGCTAACACCACTTGAGTACTAGGTTGTCATCCCCAGCATGGCACTAGAGTGTACTATGGTATTTATACGCACACAGATAATCCGCAAGCGCACAGATACCGTTGAAGCTTTTACCCGGTTAAAGGTTTTATCGTATCCACATGGAAACGGGAGAACTGATCTATGCCCTAACTTAACCAAGATAAGTAAATAAGTGTAAAAAGGAAAGATGGTAGAATTTAATAAGAACAATATTAAAGGTAAGATAACAGTGAGTGATAATATGGGAGTAGAGAATAGAGCAATTCTAGTATATGGGCGATGGTAGCAGAATAGAGAGGATAACTATGGTTTCTCTACTTCAAAGGGGTATGTCTATGTCTGGGATGAACTACGTGATAAGATTACACCACAAAGGATGCTTATCCATAGGCCGATAAACCCTACCCGTCCTGCTAACGAGAGGTGGACTACAGAGAACCAACGTAACTATCACCTACGCGGCCTACCACACGATCCAGCTAGACAGGGGATATCCACAAGTAATCTAGATCTAAGCACCTCGCTTATACCTATACTACAACTCTCACCTATAGCGTCCTATAGATTAGAATACTCAATAGAGTTGTGAACCAGAACATACATAATTAGTAATTGCATAATGAATTAGAAGTAGATTACCAGAGTCATCCCATGAGCAAGCTTGATTAGAGCTTGATCATGATGAAGTACAACCGGAGGAAGAACCGACAGGCTGGCCTCTCCTCTAATCCTCCTTCGCTCTCCATCTTGCTACTATCTAGATCTACTCTAGTTTAGAGAAGAGAGGAGAGCTCTCATCTCTAAACCCTAGCTTTTGCTCTGTCTATGAATAATGAATAATTATCAAGGGGTGCCTCCTCCAGAGGCCAGGGGGTCTGGTTTTATAGTCCCTTCAAGTGAACCAAGGCCGTCAGATCAAACCAACATTGATTGAACGGTTATTCTTGATCCTTTAGGTCGGTGGAAATCTCCCGAGAAACAGAGTCCTGATTGGACTCCAGAGGTGGGCGGGCGCCTAGGGGAACAGGGCGGGCGCCCTGCCTCTGGCCCCGTTTCGCCTCCGCTTCGGTCCCGTGGCTTCTGGAGTCTTCTAGATGTAAGATAATTGCGCAGCACGTTAATATCTCTATGTAATCCCGACGTGTGGGCCTTTCTTCCGTATTTCCTGATAACCCCCTGCAGAAATAGACAAACACCAAAACTCATGGAATTCTGTCAGATAAAACCCTAAGTCTAGATGTTGATTTTATTTGGATCCTTTTCTTTGTTTATTTGATAAATAAATTTGATACTTAAGGACCGTCAACAAACTCCCCCAAGCTTACGTCTTGCTCATCGCTGAGCAAGGATAGACTCAGCAATGGATCAGAAGTTGTTGCAATATCTTAAAAATTTGACGGTACACATGCTTTTAAATAAGATCTAATCTCTGAGTTAGAGTAAACTGTCAAGAACTAAAACCTACTTACTTTACCTTTCACCATGGGACTTGTAACCGTCACTTCTGTCTTGAGTAGTTAAAAGATAGAACAGTCTAGCCAAGTGCCATGTCTCTTATTCTTGATCAGCTATAGCTCTGGAGTTTTTGCAGATTTTCAAATAAAAATCAGAGATTCCTTGTATGACTCTCTAAATCTCTATTTTGTGGTATTTCTAGATCCTTACCAAGGCAGTGATGGTATATGCCTTCTCTCAAGATATGTGGTATTTGTGGTATAAGGCGTAGTGACATTGCCTTCTCTCTCACCCTACTCTAATAAGGTTTGATATCTAGAGCTCATAGGTGGGAGATAAAGTATACATACTTACAAGACATTTATTGTATAGTCAAATCATGGATCCAAAGAAACAAGTCAATAAGTCAAATCAAGATGTGCATGTGTGGCGAATGAATGGTGTATGGTGATGATGGTGATAACAATGGTGGAAGTCTAATTCTACTTTTGCTCTTTTGAGGGGATACATACCTTCCTTGCTTTTTGAAACTTTATGAGGAGAATGAGATGCTCTATCTTTCATTTTTTTTTCTTTCCTCTCAGGTGGGTATCCTGTACCCCTAATTCTACTGTCGGACACTTGTCCATTTTTACCTCTCGTCTCACTTTTTCTTTCTTTCGAGGTTCCAGGCACTTGCCCCTTTTTATTTCCTCGTTATTTTATTATTATTTTTTTTCTTTTCTTCTCTCTTTTTTTTCCTTTTCAGAGCACTCATCTCTTGAGATAATATAGCAAGTAGTACTAGCAAGATAACTTGAGCATTTATTGCACAAGGGAAAACAGAAATATTTTTGGCTATTCTCTCCCGGATTAGGAGTAGAATATTTTTGGGTGGTTCTGGAGATGGAAATGAGTGGATATATGTGGATGGTACTTCCGGAGTAGAAGTAGCATATATGAGTGAATGTGCAAGTGAATCTTGATTTAACCACATGACAAGCTCCTAAGGGTCTACACAGCTTGACCACACTCAATGCTCATAAGCAGTAAATAATAAATGTGTGGCTCAAAGTCTAGCAAGCATGTATATATGGCTGTGGTAGGAATTTAAACTCTCATCATACAGGAACTCATCATGCAATATTTTAAGGATTTTTCAAAGATAAAATTCTCCAGAATTCTAGCATCTCTAGGAACAGATAAACAGCAGCTCAACCTTCCCATATCATATCCGTTAACAACTTAGATTTCAGATCAAGTTCTCTTCCCACAAGTTCAGGTTTAGAGCAAATTTTAATTCATAACAGTCATGCCTAAACTTGAGAGAGATTTCGATTTTGAGAACTAATCATGGCAGAGCAACTATTCATCATTTCCATGTGAGAGCTTATCATGAGGGTTCATAGCAAACTTTATTTATTTATTTATTTAGCAAACTAAGAAAAGATATATATATAAGCATAAAATCTTTATTTGGGTTTTTATGATTATGCATCTTTTTATTATTTGAGTAAAGTATAAACGCGAGTAGAAACACTTAGCTGCATAAATGGGGGTGCTCTCCCCCAAGCTGGATTTTGACGTAATTTCTTCTGATGTAGCTAGCAGGTGACGGAGGTGTATTTGAATGTCGGCAGCACCCTGACAACGCTTAGGATGTCCTCCGTTTGCTAGTCTTCTTTATTCTTAAATTCTGTGGAGCTCAAATAGACAACAAAGATTGTGGAACTAATTAAGTGTTAGCATAAATATCTAGCCTTCATCATGTTGAGCTTCCTCAATAAATATTACTCTCTGTTTTTATATTTTTATTTTATAAAGCAGAAAATAAATATTTATTTTATTTTTATGCCACCACAGTGAAGGTACTTATGGGTTTTATGCCACTCGTATACTCACATGGGGCTTAGTATTTTTTAACATTTTTTATTTTCTTTTCAAGATAGCATGATTAACTAATAATCTATTTAAGGAAAGTAAATAATTAAAGGGAAAAGGGAATGCAGAAAGGATTAATATGGACAACTACTCATCTTACCTTTCGGTGAGGGTTCAATGTTTTAAGTCTTCTTAACTAGACTTCTCATCGTGTTCATTCTTCAGGTGCGTCATTTGATTCAGGTGCGGACCTTGACGTCTGCACCTCTTTGTTTGCCCAGTAGTTCGAAGTGCGGCGTTGGCAGTATCATGCTCAGTGTGTTTGTGCTCGTAGATCCAGGTCCTTTACTTGGTAGAGTCTGATAGTTATAAAACTCCTCCGTGTTTTGCTCAAAGTGTACCTGCTCATAGAGACAAGGCAGAGAGCAAGTGCATGGGTCCTGTTGGTGGAAAACACCAACAGAACCTAAAGTGTATTTGTGTCTTCTCTAACCCTAAGCATAGTGAGCAAGACAAAGCTGATGGATGAAAAGTTCATGAGTGTAGCACTTATAACATTTGTCAGATCAGATTGCTCAACCTTATGGAAAGATAATCTATCTATGTATATGTCTTTTTTCTTTATATCTCTCAATGATTGAATGTGTAACATTTTAGCTCATATGATTAGGAGTGTGGGATCATGGAGGTAGTACTAAGAACAAGGGTTAAAGGATTAAACATGTTGAATCAGTTGGGTTTGTTAATCTAGAGTTGTAAATCATACATGTTTGTCTCTTTTATTTATATGAACGCCAGAACCAAGGAGAAGCTTATAAAAGTGATAGTCAAGTACCTTAAGATGTTACCTTGCTTGAAGAGTGATGGTACAGTATCACCTTGTGGAAGCTTTCCTTTCTTAGCGGTTGTGCATCGTGTTTGTGGCACCCTCCATGGATCATCTCTCTATGATGAGCTATGTCCTTCTTGTGCATTTTGTTAAACTTCATGTGTCACTCTCTTCGTCTCTCATGTGAGTTTATCTCAGGACTTCCCAAATCGATATTGAAAGTTTTTCTGCAGGGGTTAGTCCGACAAAAATATACCAATGTCTACACAAGCAGTTTTTAGTTCAATAACCGAACTAGACTCCATGTCTAATCAGATTAAGGAAGGCTGTTTAACCTAAGCACCATGCTTAATTTAAAAGCCAATAGAAGTATGTGCAGTACTTCCAAACTAACACTTACTAGTAAATAGACAAAGGTGGCATGACAGCATTTTTAGAGATCTACTCAAGTGGAGATGAAGTAGTGTGATTAGTATTTAACAAATTGAGCATGTCTTAAAGGTAGGGACAACCAACATAGCAACATGGCAAAGGATGTTTTTATGTAAATTACTCCCCCAAGCTTGAATTTTGCAGAATTCAAGTTTGGATGAATTTAATTCAATGTTGTATGATGATTGGTTGGACATACCTTGTGCTTGTCATTCATCCGATCTTTTTGCTCCAATCCTGTGAAGGTTAGTGACAAGAATACCCGAAGGAATATTTTTACAATTATCCTTATATGCTCAATACACAAGGTAATGTTGCAAATAATTAAAAACTCATGTTACGATCTGATCAGTGCTTATTTTAGGACACTAAGCTTGTCCTTGGTAAACCATCAATTTATGTCGGCAAAGTGGTTTCCCTTCCAACGCTGACCTAAATCAAGATCAACTCAACGAGATCTGCAATATCTATTATAGACATATGCATCGACAACCGCCCTTTTAAAGTTTTTATAAATAGAAAGGAAGAGGGGGTTGGAGATCTCAAATGTGGTGATGTTGGAGAGACCAATAGATTGGGAAGATGTTGCATATGAGCATGGAGTAAACAAAGTGGCTATGAAATAAATTCCATGCTCATTAATGTTATCTTCGTCTCCAATCTGAATGTTCAGAGTCTCTCCTGGATTGGTCTCATTTCTGTCCTCTTCTATAGTTGGATGAATCCCATCTTCAAAGGGAGTCAAGAACTCACCATTTGAAATTGAACCAAAGTCAGAATTCATTAAGGCTTCTTCCTTATCCATCCATTCTACACATTCTAGCCATTTAGAACTTGTGATCAGGAAAGGGGAGGTGTTAGAACTTTCAATATGGCTTAGCTCTCCATCACTTGATATGTCATCCTCGACTTCTTCATAATAGGAACCAGGACATTCTCTAAGAGAACCATTATTGCGAGGATTTGAATTATCCCTGCTTGAAGGTCTCTTATGGAACCAGAAGTCTAAACCATTAGCATCTGAAATATTTAAGGTCGGAATTCCATCCTCCCTTGGAGAATTTTGGGGTATTGATGGATTAGGATCGATAGCTAAAGTTTGGAATTGAAGTGGTTGTGATCTGGCTATTGAAACTTCTTCTTCTTGTCTAGGAACTGGTTCTGTCTCTTTCTCAGGGATATAAAAGCTAGGAGACTTTCCACTTAATAAATCAATCAAATTCCAAGCTTCACTAGCAGGTAGGTGATAGAAGGATCCTCTAGAGGCTGTATTCAATGTTTGCTTATCTTCTCTACTAAGGCCCTCAAAAAAGTGAATTAGAAGAACTTCTTCTGGAATAGAAAGCTTTGGGCCAGTGAGAGTAAGGTTAATAAAGCAGTCCCATGATTTGCCAAGAGATTATTCTTCCAGTTGTCTAAAAGAAATAATCTCACGCTGAAGTTCCGCCACTTTAGGGATTGGAAAATATTTTAAAAGAAAATTATTATGTAACTCCTTCCAATCTCCATGAACACTCCCTACTTTGAGTTTGTACCAATGTCTAGCTTTTCCCGTTAAAGAGAACGGAAAGAGCTTCCATTTAAGGGTCTCATCGGACATGCCTTCTATGCGACGGAGGTCACAGACTCTATAAAACTCTCTTAGGTGTGTGTATGGGTTTTCCTCACCTTCTCCTGAGAAAGGTTGTTTTTGAACAAATTCTATGTATTCGGGGTCTATCTCAAAGCTAGATGCTATGATAGGCTTCGAAGATTTTGGTGGTTCGAGATGTGTGCCTGTAGATCTATGAGATCAAGGATTAGGTAAGAAGAAAGATTAGCAGAGATGAGGCAAAGGATAAAAGGAAAATATATATTTTTTATTTTTTAGAAAATGATTAAGCTAGTTCGTAGTCAACTCAGCAACCGTTTCCCTGGCAACGGCGCCAAAAATGCTTGTTGACACTTGCTAACACCACTTGAATACTAGGTTGTCATCCCCAGCATGGCACTAGAGTGTACTATGGTATTCAAGTGCACGGATACCGTTGAAGCTTTTACCCGGTTAAAGGTTTTATCGTATCCACAGGGAAACAGGAGAACTGATCTACGCTCTAACTTAACCAAGATAAGTAAATAAGTGTAAATAGGAAAGATGGTAGAATTGAATAAGAACAATATTAAGGGTAAGATAACAGTGAGTGATAATATGGGAATAGAGAATAGAGCAATTCTAGTATATGGGCGATGGTAGCAGAATAGAGAGGATAACTATGGTTTCTCTACTTCAAAGGGGTATGTCTATGTCTGGGACGAACTACGTGATAAGATTACACCACAAAGGATGCTTATCCATAGGCCGATTAACCCTACCCGTCCTGCTAACGAGAGGTGGACTACAGAGAACCAACGTAACTGTCACCTATGCGGCCTACCACACGATCCAGCTAGACAGGGGATATCCACAAGTAATCTAGATCTAAGCACCTCGCTTACACCTATACTACAACTCTCACCTATAGCGTCCTATAGATTAGAATACTCAAAATAGTTGTGAACCACAACATACATAATTAGTAATAGCATAATGAATTAGAAGTAGATTACCAGAGTCATGCCATGAGCAAGCTTGATTAGAGTTTGATCATGACGAAGTACAACCGAAGGAAGAACCGACAGGCTGGCCTCTCCTCTAATCCTCCTTCGCTCTCCAGCTTGCTACTATCTAGATCTACTCTAGTTTAGAGAAGAGATGAGAGCTCTCATCTCTAAACCCTAGCTTTTGCTCTATCTATGAATAATGAATAATGATCAAGGGGTGCCTCCTCCAGGGGCCAGGGGGTCTGGTTTTATAGTCCCTTCAAATGAACCTAGGCTGTCAGATCAAACCGACATTGATTGAATGGTTATTCTTGATCCTTTAGGTCGGTGGAAATCTCCTGAGAAACAGAGTCCTGATTGGACTCCAGAGGTGGGCGGGCGCCCAGGGGAACAGGGCGGGCGCCCTGCCTCTGGCCCCGTTTCACCTCCGCTTTGGTCCCGTGGCTTCTGGAGTCTTCTAGATGTAAGATAATTGCGCGGCACGTTAATATCTCTATGTAATCCCGACGTGTGGGCTTTTCTTCCGTATTTCCTGATAACCCCCTGCAGAAATAGACAAACACCAAAACTCATTTGGATCCTTTTCTTTGTTTATTTGATAATAAAATTTGATACTTAAGGACCCTCAACATAGAGCTGGAGATAAGAAAGAAGTTTTGCACATCTACGACTCTCACATGACTTGTGAGGAGTGTGGAGACACTGGACACTCAGGCAACCACTGCCCTGAGATGCTTGAGGATGTGAACTACATCAACAACAATAACAACAACAACTACTACAACCGTCCTCAACAAAATCAAGGTTGGAATCAACAGAGGCCTAACTACTCAGGTAATTATCAAGGTAACAATTCTTACAACAATAATAATAATTTTCCACCTCTGAGAGAGTTAGTGTCTAATCAAGGAAAGCTAATGGATAACCTATCTAAGAAATTGGCATCAAATGATAAAATGCTAGAAAATATAAATAATAGAATGGATAATTTCTCTACTGCCATCAAGAATCAAATTAGCTTTAATAAAATGATTGAATCTCAGTTAAATCAAATAGCTGCTGCTGTTCCTACTACTAACCCCGGTATACCATCACAACCGGAAGGATTAGAATCTGCAAATCTTGTAGACATGTTTGATGCAGGTAATTGGAGTAACCTCGTCACTGAATTCACTACTGACCTTCTGCCGGTCAAGAGAGGCGATCCAGGACGCCCCGTCATCCCGATCTCCATCGGCATGGTGGACGTTCCAGAAGCACTCTGCGACTTTGGCTCCAGCGTCAACATTATACCCAGGGTACTCTATGAAAAATTCTTTACATATCCTTTATTAGAGACAACAATGTGTTTGCAGTTTGCAGATCAGACAATAAGTTTTCCAAAGGGAATATTGAAGAACCTTTGTGTCCGAGTTGGTACCTTATATGCCCCAGCAGACTTCGTGCTGATAGAGACCAGTAATGATGAGAGAGCACCCATCATCTTAGGGATGGCATTCTTGAACACCTCGGGAGCTGTCATCTACGCTAGTGCTACCAAGATCAGTTTCTACATCAAAGGGAGAAAGGAGACGTTTTTCTTCAAGAAAAATACTACACAAATCCCAGATCAATCCAGACGTGAATCAAGGAAGAGGACCAACAGGAGGAACAGGAACAAGTAAGGGTGGACCGAGTCAGCTAAGATGGTCACTGCAGTTCATGGAGGCCAAGATCATCAACTCAAGTCACCGTTTTTGACCAAGAAGGACGACCCAGGAATGCCAAGCATCTATTGCTCCATAAATGGATACAACTTCTACAAGACGATTTGCGACACCGGATCGGGCGTCAACATAATGGCCGCAGTCACCTATCGGCTCTTGTTCGGAACCATGCCCTTAAGACCAACATACATTCAGCTCCAGATGGCAGATCAGACATTTCGAGAGGTTAAAGGAACAGTAACTGATGTCGCAGTCAAAATAGACGATCATTTTGTCTACACAGAGTTTCAAGTTATTGACATGAGAGAAGATGAATACGATCCACCCATCATCCTTGGAAGACCGTTCCTCAGCACCGTTAAAGCAATCATCTACATTGGAACCGGAGAAGTCCATATGCACTTCCTCTCAGAGAAGGTACGCCGTTATTTTATTGACCCTAACTATATCGTTGAAGAATCTAAGCAGGTAAGAAAGCGACGCAACCGCAACCTGAGGAGGCAAATCATCAAGGACGGATGGGCAGACTATGAAGGAGAAGTGATAAGATCAGAAGACGTAGAGTTTAAACAGAATTATCCAGAGGAGACCGTAGCACCGAGTTAGGTATGGAAAGAGAAGATAACTATACATGAAGAGGAGGCGCCGCCGGAAGTACCGACTCCGCCACCTAACGAATCCCAGGACAATTGAGAAAACAGAGAGTCCCGTTCAGAGGACTTAAAAACACCGAACGCCTTGCCAAGAGGTAAACTTGGTAGTTATCCTTTCCCTTCAATTATTTAAAATAGTTTGCTTAGTTAATCAGGTTCATATCATTTCGAAAAGAAAATAAAAATATGAAAACAGTAAGCCCCATGTGAGTAGACGACTGGCATAAAACCCATAAGTACATTCACTGTGGTGGCATAAAAATAAAATAAATATTTTTCTGCTTTATAAAATAAAAAAATAGAGAGTAATATTTATTGAGGAGACTCAACATGATAAAGGTTAGATATTTATGCTAACACCTAGTCAGTTCCACAAGCTTTGTTGTCTATTTGAGCTCCACAGAATTTAAGAATCAAGAAGACTAGCAGACGGAGGACATTCTAATCGCTGTCAGAATGCTGCTGACTTTCAAATACACCTCTACCACCTGCTAGCTACATCAAGAGAAATTACGTCAAAATTCAGCTTGGGGGAGAGCACCCCCATTTATCCCGATAAGTATTTCTATCTATCTATCTTTATACTTATACTATATTAAAATATAATTATACATAACTATGGAAAATCAAATAAAGATTTTATGCTTATATATATATATCTCTTTTGCTTAGTGTGTTTAATAAATAAATAAAGTAGCTATGCTAATCTGAATTTTAATAATAAAACTCTAGCATGGATATGATGAATAGTTGCTCTGCCTAATTTTTACAATTTGGAGTTTTCTCTCAAGTTTAGATATAACTGTTATAATTTAAAGCTTGCTCTAGACCTAAACTTGTGGGATGAAAACTTGATCTGAAGTCTAAGTTGTTAACGGATACGATATAGGAAGGTTGAGCTGCTGTTTATCTGTTCCTAGAGATGCTAGAATTCTGGCGAATTTTATCTTTAAAATCTTTAAAATATTGCATGATGAGTTCCTGTATGATGAGAGTTTAAATTCCTACCACAGCCAGATATACATGCTTGCTAGATTTTGAGCCACACATTTACTATTTACTGCTTTTGAGCATTGAGTGTGGTCAAGCTGTGTAGACCCTTAGCAGCTTGTCATGTGGTTAAATCAAGATTTCACTTGCATGTTCACTCATATATGCTACTTCTACTCCGGAAGTACCATCCACATATATCCATCCATTTCCATCTCCAGAATCACCTAAAAAATATTCTACATCTAATCCGGGAGAGAATAGCCAAAAATATTTTTGTTTTTTCCTTATAAAATAAATGCTCCAGTTATCTTGTTACTACCACTTGCTATATTATCTCAAGAGATGAGTGCTCTAAAGAAAAGATACGGGGAAATAAAAAGGAGCAAGTGCTCGGAACCTCGAAAGAAAAGAAAAAGTGAGACGTCTGTAAAAATATACAAGTGTCCGATAGTAGAATTAGGGGTACAAGATACCCACCTGAGAGGAAAGAAAAGAAGAGCATCTCATTCTCCTCATAAAGTTTCAAAAAGCAAGGAAGGTATGTATCCCCTCAAAAGAGCAAAAGTAGAATGAGACTTTCACCACTGTTACCATCATCATCACCATACACCATTCATTCGCCACACATGCACATCTTGATTGAACTTATTGGCTTGTTTCTTTGGATCCATGGTTTGACTATGCAATAAATGTCTTGTAAGTATGTATATTTTATCTTCCACCTATGAGCTCCAGATATTAAAACCTTATTAGAGTAGGGTGAGAGAGAAGGCAATGTCATTATGCTTTATACTACAAATACCACATACTTTTTTAGAGACGGCATATAACATCACTGCCTTGGAAAGGATCCAGAAATACCACAAAAGAGAGATATGAGAGAGTCATACAAGGAATCTCTGAGTTTTATTTGAAAATCTGCAAAAACTCCAGAGCTATAGCTGATCAAGAATAAGAGATATGGCACTTAATTAGACTGTTCTATCTTTTAACTACTCAGGACAGAAGTGACGGTTACAAGTCCCATGATGAAGGTAAAGTAAGTAAGTTTTAAGTCTTGACAGTTTACTCTAACTCAGAGATGAGATCTTATTTAAAAGCATGTGTACCGTCAATTTTTTAAAAATATTGCAACAACTTATGATCCATAGCTGAGTCTATCCTTGCTCAGGGACGAGCAAGAGGTAAGCTTGGGGGAGTTTGTTGACGGTCCTTAAGTATCAAATTTAATTATCAAATAAATAAAGAAAAGGATCCAAATGAAATCAACATCTAGACTTAGGGTTTTATCTGACAGAATTCCACGAGTTTTGGTGTTTGTCTATTTCTGCAGGGGGTTATCAGGAAATATGTAAGAAAGGCCCACACGTCGGGATTACATAGAGATATTAACAAGCCGCGCAATTATCTTACATCTAGAAGACTCTAGAAGCCACGAGACCGAAGTGGAGGCGAAACGGGGCCAGAGGTAGGGCGCCCGCCGTGTTCCCCTGGGCGCCCGCCCACCTCTGGAGTCCAATCAGGACTCTGCTTTGTGGGAGATCTCCACCGACCTAAAGGATCAAGGATGACCGTTCAATCTAAGTCGGTTTGATCCAACAGCCCATATTCACTTGAAGGGACTATAAAACCAGACCCCCTGGCCCCTGGAAGAGAGAGCCTCTGAACCCTAATTCATTATTCTCAAGGGAGAAGAAGCCTCTGATCAAGATTAGAGCCACCACATCAATTAGATATCTAGATTAGCAAAGCTACATAGGATTAGAACTAGAAGGAGTCAATCTTCGATTAGTTTCCGGATCTGTCAAGAGGATTCTTGGTAATTCTCTAATTGTGCTTCTAATTGCTTTCTAATCATCTTTGTTCTTCAATATTATGAATATGACTTTGTTCTACTTCAATATATTGCTTATGACTTTGCTCTACTTGTTTATATTCAAGATTATATTGTTCTTAGTTTATCATAGTTATGTACTTGGCTTAGTTAGATTGGATCTATATACATGCTTAGGATCGTATAGCGTTTATCCATTGGATCCATGGGTAAATGATAGATATTGTGTAGGCGTGCTGCTTATACCGTATTTATCTGCGATTGTACCCAATATGCCAGATCGTGGGGTAGTTCGTGATAGTGACAACTTCATTGATTCTTATATAGTCCCCCTCTCATGTGTTGGGTTGGCAGAGCAATATTATTACAGGGGAGTGATTGCTATGTTTCTCATTTACCTTGCTAATATCACTATGCATGGGCGTAGTCTTGTCTCGCAATGATTGCTAAGTATGCTTGCACAAACTATGATAATGCTAGACTATATAGTTGAGAATAACTTAGGGAATATTCTTGTAGTTCGTTCTAATACCATGCTAATGACTTTCTAGAGTATCTAATTGAGGTGCTTATCATATTTATATGTGGCTGATCAGATCAATTATCTTTGTCACTATTTATTATTTTATATATCTTTTATGTGACACTTAGCCCTGTATGCATGAGTTAGATATATGTTCTCAATTATACATGCAATGATAGATACTCAATCTCATATTCTATTCTATAATCAATATTGATGATTGCTAATCCCTTCCCAGTGGTAAAAATATAAATAACGATACTTGGAATACTTCCCGGTTAAAATGCTACATAATCTGTGCGCTTGCAGATCCCATTCATTTATTTAGAAGAGCAATTGCATATTTCAATACCGCGTCTCTCATGTCATGCTGGGGATGACAACTTGGCTTAAGTGGTATGAGAGATAGGTTTGGCATTTTTGGCACCGTTACTAGAATTAGAAAACTAAGTCTACTTTTGATAATGATGTTAAGAATACCCAACACCCAGCTTCCACCAAATGCCGATACAACAAATATCGATTTATCGGCTTGGATCCTGGCCCTCTTCATTACTCAGATGTACAAACAGTGGTGGGAAGAATGGAAGGAACACTTGTTCGGCATA
Source organism: Sorghum bicolor (assembly GCF_000003195.3). Classification (NCBI taxonomy): domain Eukaryota; kingdom Viridiplantae; phylum Streptophyta; class Magnoliopsida; order Poales; family Poaceae; genus Sorghum; species Sorghum bicolor. The sequence continues at coordinate 38,047,011 of NC_012877.2, read as the reverse complement.
TCAGTTCTGACATACCACGGCATGATCGTTCCCAACTATAAGGTTCCTGATAACACTGTAAGTCTTCGACCGATATCTCAGTTCCTCTGTTACTTATAATCCTATCGGTAACTTACTTGATTTCATTTTAATAGGTCAACAACCGAGCACCAACAATCAGCAGGAGTGGAAGACCGATCGAACTCCTTCTATTAGGCCCAATCTCTTTGATCGGTCATAACGCACCAAGTCTAGCAGCCTTGGCACATCGGAACGTGTGTTTTAAAAAGACAACCAAACGATTGAAAGTACCCCCATCGGTTGCTGCTGCTACTCTGGCTCAGGCTTTCAAGGTAGACTCTTAATTTCCTTTGCTTATACTGATTTTGTCCCATACTCATACAATCTTTTCAGGGCACATCGACTGCCATGGGAACTTCATCGGTAACTTTTATTTTTTCAACAAAATTTCATCAATATTCTTCTATGCTTTTACTCATGAAATCTTTGGTTGTTGTAACAGCAAACTAGCAAATCGGCAAAGACCAGAAGCACCCAAACAAGTGCCGATGCCCCCCAGCCTAGTCAAGCCAAGAGAAAAGGCCCCAAAAGCACCAAGTCGCAGCCAAAACGCCAGAGGACAGCACCATCTTCTCCTCCTCGTCCAGCATCACTGATCCATGTGGAGTCATCACCTTCTTCACCAGAAATCCAGACACAGCAACTACCATCTCATCCTCAACCAGCACTTCAACCACAAGAAACGCCAGCTGATGTGCGTGAACAGATTGCCGATCCGACTGATCTGGGCACGTCATCGGCTATTCCTCCAGAATAGATAAGCACTGCACCCTCTCAAGGTAAAGTACTAATCATAGAATTGTCACCGATGAATTTTACTTTTGCAAATCATAATCATCCTCATAATTTCTCAGTTGATATCATCCCATCGGCAACTTCAGCCGATCAGCCCACACTACCGATTGCATCTCCAAGCCAGATGCGCGAAATCGCTCTGAAGCAAGTAAGTTATCTGATCTCTATCCTTTATATTATTAACATTTGATCATCAGATAACTTATCTTTATTTCCTTTTAGAAACAAGATTCCCCAGACAGCCTATTCTCCTTAGACATCGACATCTATGATGACGAAGGTGAAGAAGCTAGCTCTTCTCAGGCAGTAGGAATCTCATCGGCGGAAATCAAAGCTAAGCTGGGAGACTTGTTGGCTCTGCTCCATCAAGATATAGCCCAGCTGGTAGATGATTCTGACCCAGCTAAAGCAATATTCAAGGCTCTTCGCGGTCAGATCCCAGCCGATGCAGAAGAAGTCCTTTTCCAAGCTGCACACTTAGAGAGTCTCCAACTCCAATATCAGAAAGTGACTCAGCGTCTTGCTGATAGAAGAGGCCAACCAGATTCGTCTGGGCCATATCGACTATTGAAGCTTTGCTGAATCCGTGGACCCTTCATCAGCAATTCGTTCTGTTCTGTTCTTAGAAACTTTTAATCATTCTGGTCCAGCCGATAGGACTGTTATCGGCACCTTTAAAACATCATACATGACCCCAGATACATATTATCCAGCCGACAGGAGTGTTATCGACATTTGAACTTCTATGCATCAACCCAGATACTTGGGTAATATTTCTTTAGATATTTTCCATCTAATGCTCTAGGAAATTCAACTCCTTCGAGAGTTTCAAAAATATAAGCATTGCCAGGAGCAGACCGATTTATTCGATAAGGACCTTCCCAATTAGGAGACCATTTTCCAAACTTTGAACTCTTAGTCCCAATCGGTAGAATTAATTTCCATACCAAATCTCCATCAGCAAACTCTTTAACTTTTACCTTTTTATCATACCATTTAGCAACTCTCTTTTTATTCTTTTCTATACTTATCAAAGCCCTCAACCGATGTTCTGCCGTATCATCCAACTCATCTTTCATCAAAGTAGCGTAGTCATCGGTAGCCAATTGATCTTAGAAGGAAACCCGCCTAGATCAAGCCTTAATTTACCATGGTAACACCGCATCGTGCCCATATACCAACTGATAGGGCGAAACTTTGGTTGATCCATGGCATGTCATTCGATATGACCACAAAGCTTCATTTAACAATGTGTGCCATCTTTTAGGATTTTCTTCAATTTTTTCGCTTGATGAGCTTAATGATCCCTTTGTTAGAAGCTTCGGCTTGCCCGTTAACTTGAGCATAACAAGGAGAAGAATTTAACATTTTAATCCCCATATCGATTGCAAACTCATCAAACTCTCCTGATGTGAACATAGTACCCTGATCGGTAGTGATTGTTTGAGGAATACCAAATCGGTAAACAATGTGCTCCTTGACAAAATCAATCATGTTGGCCGATGTCATTTTCTTCAAGGGAATAGCCTCAACCCATTTAGTAAAATAATCAGTGGCAACTAAGATGAACTTATGTCCCTTGCTTGATGGCGGATAAATTTGACCAATGAGATCAATAGCCCATCCAAAGAACGACCAAGGTTTAATGATAGGATTCATGGCCGATGCGGGCACTCTTTGAATATTGCCAAACTTCTGACATCCCTGGCATCCCTTGAAATATTTAAAGCAATCTTCAAGTATAGTCGGCCAATAATATCCGTTTCTCCTAATCATCCATTTCATCTTGAAAGCCGATTGATGTGCTCCACACACTCCTTCATGAATTTCACCCATCAAGCTTCTAGCTTCATCATCACCCAAGCACTTGAGTAAGACTCCATCTACTGTCCGATAATACAACTCTTCTTCAAGGAGTAAATATTTTGAAGCTTGGAACTTGACATGCCTCTCAACCCTTTTAGACGGGTCTTTTAAATAATCAATGATCTCTTTTCTCCAACCATCGGCATTGATTGTCGACAATACACCCAAGATAGGTTGATATCGCGAAGCGTGCTGAGCTAATCGGTTAGCTTCTTCATTATGCAACCGAGGAATATGCTCTAACCGGAAATCCTTGAACTCCTTTAGCAATTGTATACACTTTTCATAGTAGGTTATCAAAATTTCACTTCGAAATTCATAAATTCCAGCCAACTTATTTATAACAAGCATAGAATCGCCGAAGATCTCAACAGCATCGGCACGAATCTCTTTTAACAATTCCAACCCTTTGACCAGAGCTTGATACTTAGCTTGATTATTCGTCGACGTGGCAACAATCGGCAAAGAAATTAGTACTATGCCGATTCCTGCCCCCCGGTCACATGTCGATCCATCAAAGAAGAGCGTCCAAGGAACAATATCCAAGGCATTCACTACACCGCAATGTTGAGTTACAAAATCAGCCATAATCTGACCTTTAACCACTTTAGCCGTTTCATAGTGTAGATCAAATTCTGACAACGCCAAAATCCACTTGCCAAATCTACCACTCATAATCGGCATAGATAGCATGTACCGGACTACATCATCTTTGCATATAACAGTGCATTCGGGCGATAGCAAGTAGTGTCTTAATTTGATGCATGAAAAATATAAGCATAAGCACAATTTCTCAATTGTTGAATACCTTGTTTCAGCATCCACCAATCTTCTACTTAGATAATAAATCACACGTTCTTTCCCTTCAAATTCTTGAATTAGAGATGAGCCGATGACCATCCCAACGGTAGACAAATACAGTCTAAAGGGTTTTCCTTGTTGCGGTGGAACCAAAACTGGAGGATTTATCAAATAATTCTTGATCTCATCCTAGGCTAACCGTTGCTCTTTTCCCCATACAAATTCTTGATCGGCCTTTAACTTAAGTAAAGGACTAAAAGCACGAATTTTACCTGACAAATTAGATATAAACCGTCTGATAAAATTAATCTTGCCAATCAATGGTTGAAGTTCAATCTTATTAGTGGGAGCAACTATCTTGTTGATGGCATCAATGGATCTCCTACTAATTTCAATCCTTCTTTGATGCACCATGAAACCAAGAAACTTCCCTGTCGATACACCAAATGCACACTTATTAGGATTCATTTTTAAACCATGCTTTCTTGTGCACTCCAACACCTTTCGCAGATCGGCTAGATGTTTTGTGAAATCTCCAGACTTAACCACCACATCATCAATATAGATTTCAACTATCTTGCCGATGAACTCGTGAAAGATAAAATTCATAGCTCTCTGATAAGTAGCACCAGCATTTTTCAAGCCAAAAGTCATGACTATCCATTCAAACAATCCAACATCACCAGGACACCTAAATGCTGTCTTGGGAATATCTTCTTCGGCCATGAATATTTGATTATAACCTGCATTGCCATCCATAAAGCTAATGATCCAATGTCTAGCCGAAGCATCAACCAATAAATCGGCAACCGGCATTGGATATCCATCCATCAGCGTAGCTTTATTAAGATTCCTGAAATCAATACAGACACGGAGTTTCCCATTCTTCTTATAAACAGGGACAACATTGGAAATCCACTCGGCATACCGACACTGCTGAATAAATTTGGCTTCAATAAGTTTAGTTATTTTGGCCTTAATGTCAGGAAGAATATTAGGATTGCATCGGCGTGCTGGCTGCTGATGCGTCTGAAACCCAGACTTGATGGGCAACCGATGTTCAACAATCGATCAGTCTAAACCAGGCACCTCGGTATAATCCCAAGCAAAGCAATCTTTGTATTCCTTTAACAAATCTGTTAACTGTTGCTTAAACTCAGAATCTAACTTGGCACTAATAAAAGTAGGCCTTAGCCTATCACCATTACCTATATCTACCTCTACTAAATCATCGGCTGATGTAAACCCCTGGCCTAACTTTCCATCATCGGTGAACCTATCCATTAAAACTCTTCATCAGAACCGACTGCTTCGATCGGTGGAATTTCATAATGGCAACTTTGAGGAAATCCTTCTCCCAAACTTCTCCTAAAATGCATCTGGTCTATTCGTAAGTATCTGCCTCTACTGATGCAATGACGTATGAAGAATCTCGTAGGACAATTTCAATCTTGTCACCTACCCACTGAAACAAGAACTGGTGCATTGTAGAAGGAATACAACAATTGGCATGAATCCAATCTCACCCCAACAGCAAATTGTAGGCACCCTTTCCATTGATGACAAAGAAAGCCGTCGGCAAAGTTTTGCTGCCGATGGTCAATTCAACACATACAGCTCCCTTGACCGGGGACACATTCCCTTAAAAATCCTTTAACATCATATTGGTCTTGGTCAAATCTTGATCCCCTTTGCCAAGCTTCCGATAGACTGCATACGGAATAATATTGATAGCAGCTCCACCATCAATAAGTATCTTGGTCATTGGCTGCCCATCAACCCTACCTTTGACAAACAAGGCTTTAAGGTGCTGTCTCTCATCATCAGTAGGCTTTTCAAATATTACTGTCATCGAGTCGAGAGCCAACTGAGCTATCTGATCAGTGAAATCTGCTTCTTCATCATCACTAAGGGGTGCAAGAAATTCCATTGGCAACATAAATACCATGTTAACATCTGACGATGGCCCTTTTCCCTTGTGATCTGACTGCTGCCGATCTCCAGACTTAGCATAATTTTCTTCTCTGCTCAGTTCTTCCTACCGTTCTTGCATCCTCCTTTTCTATGTCCTTGTTAACCCTTCTGGATACCACTAGGGAAGTTGTGGTTGCCTCACCGGTTGATACTGAACCTCCCTTGATTCCACCCGATGAGTATTAGCATCCCTGCAGATTATACACTCATCAGGAACTCGTGCATTTGCCATCTCCTCAAGCTCCTCCTGGTCTCTTGGAAAATAGCGAACAAGTTCACCAAGCCTGTCGTGCACACTGAGCCTGCCCCCTAGCCGATCGTGGACTGATGTCCTTCCTCTAATCGGCCAACCAAAACGCCGATCATCGTCCGGATACTGCCGATTTGGTCTATCATATCGATTATAACCATTGCACTCAGGGCAGTCTCTAATAGTCGATAACTTGATATTTTGTTCCCAACAATGGATGAAGAACGGGCAATTCCAATGATCTTTATGCCGATTCCATTCTTGTCGGCATCTTTCTTCTTCTCGGTGACGATCTTCTTGCTGGCGACGATACCGATTTTCACGCTGTTGCCACGTTTCCCGATGTCTCCTATGAGTGATCACAATACCGGACCGGGGAGGCCTTCTTGAGCTGGTGCCTTCTTGGATTAAGCCCTTGCCCTTGGTGTCATCGGCAGTAATCTGATGTTGGGGATCTACCGATGCGCTTCTCTCAGCTGCTTCCAATGTCAAGACTTTAGTTTTTCCCTTGGCATCCAGCATGTTTGTGGGGAAAGGATGCTGATCAATCTTCATCGGCTTCTGGGTTTTGGAGCTATCAAATTTAATCCTCCCAAACTCTATAGCCGATTGCAACTGTTGTCTGAATACTTTGCACTCATTTGTACTATGAGACGTTGCATTATGCCAGTTGCAATACTTGATCTTCTTCAATTCTTCTACCGATGGAATCACATGGTTGGGTGACAATTTAATCTGCCCTTCCTGAAGCAGAAAGTCAAATATCCTATCGGCTTTTGTGATGTCGAAAGCAAACTTTTCTGGCTCTTTATGGCCGAAAGGACACGACATCGGCTTTTTATTTTTCACCCATTTTGCCAAGCCGATGAGTGGTTCCTCATCAGAATCTGAACTTGTCACCTCATCGACAAACGATACTTTTTTGTTCCAAGCATTCCTAGTCTCGAAAGTCTTAATATCCTGGTCAGAAATCCTCTGTACCAAATTACTTAGACTTTCAAACTCTTGGGAGGCATACTTGTCTTTGATATGTGGTAACAATCCTTGGAAAGCCAAATCGGCTAACTGCCGATCATCCAGAACGAGACTATAGCATTTATTCTTGACATCCCGCAACCTTTGCACAAATCCTTCAACTGATTCATCATTGCGTTGCCTCAGCCTTACTAAATCGGTAAGTTCCTTCTCATGAACTCTAGAAAATAAATATTTGTGAAACTATTTCGCTAGATCGGCCTAAGTGATTACTGAATTCAGAGGTAGTGAAATAAACCAAGTGAAGGCCGATCCAGATAAAGATGATGAGAATAAATGAACCCTTAGCTCATCTCTATTAGTAGCTTCCCCACACTAGATGATGAACCTATTAACATGTTCCATAGTTGATGTGTCATCCTGTCTAGAGAATTTAGTAAAATCCGGCACTTTGTACCGATTTGGAAGCGGAATTAAGTCATATGCAGGAGGATACGGTGTCCGATAAGAATAAGTGTTGACTTTGAGTTTTATGCCAAACTGATCACTCATCACTTCAGCTATCTTATCGGCCCAATATGCATCGGCATCCTGCTGATGAGCGGGTTGCGGATCTGGCACCTGCTGATAAGCTTCCACGTGTCTCTGAGGTGCACGATCTCCAGGGAACATAGCGTTAGCTGCCGCCTGTTGGCCACCAACCTGCTGAGCAAGATTCACCGGCTGATTGACCAATCCTTGATTCTGGAGCCAAACTGCATCGGTCCTTAATGGAATCCCGTAGCCTGATGATTCTGCTGAGGCATTTGTGGAAAGACAAACTGCCCTATCCATCCGTTGTTAACATTCATCGGCGTAGGCCCTCCCGATGGCTGATAGTTGGGCATCATCATTGGATTAACATACCCTGTCTGTGTCATAAACATTTGGTGCGTCGGCAGTGGATCTGTCGATGCGTTAGGCATCTGAAACGTAGGCATCTGAGAATTTCCAGTAAAAGGCCTTGCAGTAGTGGTTGTAGAATATTGAGGATTCTGAGTCATCGGCGATACTGGGGGTGCTAATGTCATAGGAGCCTTGCCTGTCACGTCAGCCACTGGAGAGGTCCCAGAACTATTTGCCATAAAGTCTGGGGGCATACCATATCCCCACCAATTGGGAGGAACTTGACAATTCTGAAACACAGATCCTGACATTGCTGATGCCAATAGATCTGTAGCAAGTTGAACATGTCCCTCTGTTGTTGCTGGGTTAGTCCTCATCGGTGTAGACTGCCCATTAGTTATCCCTAATGTGCTTGGAGGAGAAGTAACTTCTGTACCCGCAACGGCAGGAGTAGCCGATGGAGCTGTAACCGATGATGATCCTAGCTGATGATAGGCCGGGCCCACATAAGATGGTGGTATCTGCCCTTCTTTGAATGTTCTAGCCACAACATTGAAAACAGTATTGAACAGCACGCTGGATTGATTGATTAAAGCACGATTAATAGCATTGTCAACCATCTCTTGCAATTTACCAGGATTGGCTTCAAAAGTGATTTGCCGAGGCATCGGCAATGCTTCATTTTGGATCACCTCGCCGCTCCTGTTGAGACTAAAGGACTTCAAACATAGCTGCTTGTACTCCTCCATAGCTTTTGCCATAGCTTGCTTATGCTCATCTCTGAGATTGCCTTCAGCTACGGCAATAATGTTGTCTGCATCGAAATCTGTATTCGACATGTTGATATTGATGATGAATCTGTGTCCCACTCGGCGTGCCAAAAGATGTGTTGATACCCGATTTGCAAACACAAAGGGCTAATACCCGATTTGATGTTAAGGCGTGCCAGCCAATTTGACCTTACAATCGACAAAGGTGATAACTCAAATATTTTGGTCCTGACAACAGCGATACGCCTGGATGCCACGGCCAAGAGGAATTCACGCGGAACTTGAGAACTCGCTAAGTTTGACTCGATGAATTTCTAAGAACTCGTAAGTAAAAGGAAAATATGCAAATTGACGAAGTCGTCGAAAAGTAGATGCTAGAATAGATGTAAAAACTTGTGTTTGATTGATTGTGTATATTCTTACATTGCTACGGGGTCTACATTTATACCCTGCCCGAAAAGGTTACAACCAGACATGACTAGGACTCTAATTCCAAATCGAACGGAATCCATACATAAAACAAACTCTAACAACCATGGAAATCATTAATCTATCCACCATAGGCGATCGGCACACCGTCATCATCTGTGCCTTCTTCTGCTATCATCGGCAAATCACCTTCCATCGGCATCTGCAACCATTAATGTCGGCCATCGGCATAGATCAATCACCATTCCTAGACTTAGTCATATTCTGCTATTCTGCCATCGGCATCATAACTTCATCGGCAGCTCCTCTGCTAACCAATCATAACCTTTTCGCCTGCCAATCTGTATTTCAATAAATCCCATATACGCGTCTAGAGATACGTGTCTAAAAACGGTGCCAACACATACTTAGTGGGGGCTAAGGTAATTGTTTATACAGATCATGCTACTCTTAAGTACCTCCTCACTAAGAGAGATGCTAAACCTCGGCTAAATCGATGGATTCTTCTACTCCAAGAGTTTGACATAGAAATATGAGATAAGAAAGGAGTAGAAAATTCAATAGCCGACCACTTGTCTAGACTACAATACAAGGAACCACATGAGTTACCTATTAATGATTACCTAATTGATGAAACCCTACTCGTGATAACAAACTCCAATCCATGCTACGCAAATATCCTGAACTTTATGGTAGCGGGTTATGTCCCAGATGGTATGGACAAAAGAAAATTGATTCATGAAAGCCGTCTTCACCAATGGGATGATCCCTATCTATATCGAGTTTGCTCTGATGGATTGCAAAGAAGAAGTGTCCCTATGGCTGAGACCATTCAAATTGTGGAAAGATGCCATGCCTCGCCATATGGAGGGCATTATGGGGTATTTCGGACACATGCCAAGATTTGGCAAAGTGGCTTTTTCTGGCCAACAATGTATCAAGATACAAAAGAGTTTGTCAGGAGATGCAATAGATGCCAAAAACATGGGAGCATCAACTCACGAGATGCCATGCCACTTACAAACAATCTCCATGTTGAACTCTTTGATGTATGCGGGATTGATTTCATGGGGCCATTCCCTAAATCCAAAAATCATGAGTACATCTTAGTGGCCGTAGACAATGTATCCAAATGGGTAGAAGCCTTACCATGTTGAAATGCTGACTCCAATCATGCTAAGAGAATGTTCCACGAAATTATATTTCCTCGCTTTGGTACACTCCCGATGGTTATAAGTGATGGAGGATCACACTTTATAGACAAAGTCTTCCGAAAGTACCTAGCGGATCATGGAGTGCGTCACAACATTGCAACGCCATACCATCCTCAAACTAGCAGTCAGGCAGAAACATCTAACAAGCAAATTTAAAATATTTTACAAAAGACCATAGATGAAATGGGTAAGGGATGGAAGGACAAACTCCCTAATGCACTTTGGGCTTACCGAACTGCATACAAGACACCTATTGGTATGTCACCCTATCAGCTTGTATATGGGAAGACATGCCATTTGCCTATTGAGTTAGAATTCAGGGCCCATTGGGCAAGAATTTTCTAAGATTTTATTTAGAAAAACAATTAATTAATTTGGGTCACGGAATTAAAAAGTTTCAAACTGAGAAAACAGTGTTACTAACATGTAGATCTTTTGAATACAAAGCCAACGCAATTTGAATGAGTCAAAACGGAATTAAGATGAATATTTGATGAATAAAACAAATCCAGTGGCAATTTGGTAATTTGATGAAAATGTATTTTGAATTCAACCGATCGGAAATACATAATCCTATTGAGAAAACGTATTCAGAGAAAGGCGCTTGGACTGCGGGTTAAGACTTTAAAAACCAGGTGGCTCTTTTGCAAAGGCGCGGCCGAAGGGGTATCCTTCATCTGGGGCCGTTGGATCGCGAGTGAATGGCCAAGATTAGATCGGGGGTGGGGAAGGGGAGCTGGCCGGTCGGAGTTGGACAGCCGCGGCGGCGCCATGGCCGGAACCGGTCGGCGTCCACGGTTCGAGCGATTTAGAGCACTAGAAGATAATCCAAGGACACGGGGGCGTAGTGGAGCTCAAGGCGAACTCACCTAGGGCAAAGAGTAGAGCTGAGTTCGACCCGGGAGTGCCCACGACAGCGGAGAGCGGACAGCGGCCCTGCAAAATTGTTCAGCGAGGTTTAGGGAAACACAGAGAGCTCAAAATAGCGAAAGGAGAACTCTGGCGACTTCGCAAACTGGAACCGAAGCTCGGCAAGCTGCTCACGGTGCTTGGGATGCGCTGCAACGGCGGATTGATTGCGATACGGATCTCGGCGGCGATCTTGGTGAAATTCGACGCGACGACTGCGGCTCGGGACGAGATAGGTGATTGCGGGGCTTCGGGGCGGTATATAAAGGGCGGAAATCGGGCGGAAGGAGGACAGCTCGCGCGAAACACGTGTGGAGGTTGCGGTTCGGCTCGTGTCCGGCTCGGACACGAGGTAGGAGACGGTTCTGACTGCCGGGCCCCACCTGGCAGTGACGCTGGAACGCGGGGCCGCTCTGTCAGCCGCTAAAGCGAGGAGGAGGGCGCGCACGTGGCTGCTGGGCTGCGCTGAGCGGGCCGGATGCTGGTGCTTGGGCCGAAACCGAGAAGAAAGGGGGGGAGGGGGAGAAGCAGGCCGCAGGGGGGGAGGGGAAAGAGAAATGGGCCGAGCCCGAGACAGGGAGGGAGAGAGGAAATTCTTTTCCATTTTCTAAATTCATATTTTTCTCAAATCTTTTGAAAAGGATTTCTAAAACCAATTTGAATTTAAAGAAGCTCCACTCAATAAAATATATGCAGCAACATGGATGCACATACATGTGTCTAGGCCTTATAGTGAATTTTAATTCAATAAAAAATTAATTTCTTACTATTTCCCAGTGCTCACAACAATTAATTAAATCAATTTGCCTATTTGGAAAAGTGGAATTTTTAGGTTGTTACAGAGCATGATCAAATTTTTAGATGCTCCAAACAATCTTCTTATGAGCTCCAAAAGCTTTATTCGGGTTCCTCATATTCTATAATATCTCTGAGAATTTTTCTTGAATTTTCGCAGCTTTCGGAGTATTTTTCATGGCTTAAATCATAATTCTAGACTTTTCTAGGATTATTTTATTCGCCAAATTAATTAATTTTGAAAATAATAAAATCTTTCATTTTATCTCACGCTCAAGCCCATGATCTCAATGGTTAATGTCTTTATTTACTAATGGGCTTTAATAATTAATTAGGCCTATTAGTAAAGATGAAAGTTGCAAATCAATTACTACCCTATCGCTAGTTGACGTGGAAGTGGGGAGTTTTTCTCCCTATATATATGTACCAACCCTTTAGGCAAAGCACATCAAAGATTATCATATGGGAAGCCTCTAATTTGAGAATTCCTAAGGTAGTAAAATAAAATTTATATTTTCTTCTCTACAACGTGATTGCTATCGTCTCGCCTATACACGACATCTACGAACGGTCGGCTGCTCCGGCGTTGCTGCAGCTTCAAGAAAGCATCACTGCCAGTGAACACTGCCGGTGAACCTACTCCCTGTCCACCAACGTAAGCCCCAATCACTTTATCTTTCAGTTGGAAAATACAAACACCTCGGTTTTAGATTAAAAATACGTTTTCACTATTTACAGAATTGCCACTGAACTTAAATGGCTCATAAAATATTCGTTTTAACTCCGTTTTTATCCATTCAAATTTCGTTAGGTTCATAATCATGAGCTCTACATGTTAATAATATGGTTTACTCAGTTTGAAACTTTTATTTTTGGTGACTCTAATTAATTAATTATTTATCTATATGAAATCTTAAAAAATTCATATCTTCTACGTTTTAATTCCGATTTTCGTGAACTTTACGTTTGTGTGATCGTGGCGATGCGTAGAAAATTTTTATAAACTTTTATAATTGTTTTACCACTGTTTGGTGTATTGTTCTAATTATAGTTCGTTTGCTTCGTGTATGATTGTCTACATTGGATTGTGTGTTGTTGATTCAGATATAGACGGTGAGCAATACGTTGGTGATCAAGGTCAAGCTTTTGAAGATCAGCAGCAGGCTCAGGAGAGCTTTGATCAAGGCAAGTGTTGGGTATTTTAAACGCAAACAGAAAAATCCGCAAGCGCACAGATACCGATGTAGCATTCACCCGGGAGTATTCCAGAGTATCGATTTTCCACAGGGAACGTGAGTGTACTAATTAAGATCCAAGATCGCCCAAGGATAACTATATAATTATGTTTGGTGGGAAGAGAGGAAGTTTCCTGAGAGTTCTCTAGTTGATCTAAGAATCAAGAATTACTTCAAGATTATCTATTTTGGGACATCAGAACACTAACCACAAAAAGAGATGAGAAGGGGGCTAGGAAGCTCTGACTACGGTCCTACAAACACCGATCCGAACGAGGTGGAATACGTCGACCGTTAGGGCTGTCACTACCCTAGGGCTACCACAACAATCCGCAGGATTGGGTGCAATTCCAGGTAATTGCAAGACTAAACACCATGTCTAATCTATTAATTACTACTCTAATGTTGCAAAGATTAGAGCACTTGATGCAAGCGGGAATCCAATAAATAACTTGAATGTAAATAAAAGTAATTAAAGAACTCAGGATTATGAATTGAAGAACCTAGAGAACGATGAAGAACGAACCAGTTGCTGCAAAAGTACAATGTTGAGGAAGATCCGACAGATCCGGCTCCTCCTCCTCCACTCTCCTCTTCTCTCTCCCTATTTTCTAGATTACAACTAGAACTAACTAGAACTAGAACTAGAGGAACTAGAACTAGAACTAGATGAACTAGAACTAGATCTAGATGAACTAGAGGTAGAACTAGAAGAACTAGAAGGATCCTCTCTACTTGGATGAAGAATTGAAACCCTAACTTTGATTCTGTATAAGAGGTATGATCTCCAGGGGCCAGGGGGTCTGGTTTTATAGTCCCTTCAAGTGAATCTGGGCCGTCGGATCAAACCGACATTGATCGCACGGTTTTCCTTGATCCTTTAGGTCGGTGGAGCATAATCCGCGAAACGTGTCCTGATTGGGCACTGTAGCTGGGCGGGCGCCCAGGAGAGTTGGGCGGGCGCCCTGCCTCCGAGCCCGATTTCCTTCCCGTTCGTTCCCGTGGCTTCTGGAGTCTTCTAGATGATAGAAAATTGCGCGACACATTAATATCTCTATGTAAACCCGACGTGTGGTCCTTTCTTCCATATTTCCTGATAACCCCCTGCAGAAATAGATAAACACCAAAACTCGTGGAATTCTGTCAGATAAAACCCTAAGTCTAGGTGTTGGTTGTATTTAGATCCTTTTCCATGATTAGTTGATGGTTAAATGTGAGCATTAAGGACAGCCAACAAGCTCCCCCAAGCTTAACCTTTGCTCGTCCCTGAGCAAAGCTAAAATCATCAAGAAAACAGGGGTTACTTTTATGCCTCTTACTACAGGGTTTTTAAGTTATCACTAAGGTCTTAAGTGATTGAAAAACATAATGATCAAGTCAAGCACTATGTCTCAAGTTCTTCTGTCTTACCTTTGGTCTGGAGTTTTTTATAAGTCTGCAAAATGAAACTGAGGCATTGCCTTCTTCTCGAAAGATATATAAGTAGAGCTTTAAAAGTTTTAGCATACTTACTTTGCATTTTGCTATGTCAAAACTCGGAAGAAGGGAGAGGAATGTCATACTCCTAGATCAAGACCTTTGACCTTTTTGAGAAGTTTGTCATCTCTTACTGGCATATTGTCATTTCTTCTTTTTTTTATTCTTTTTTTTCATGTGGGCACCAAGTACCCCTAATTCTACTATCGGACACGTGTTCATTTTTTCCACTCAGGTGGGTATCTTTGTACCCCTAATTCTACTTCGGACACTTGTCCATTTTTACCTCTCGTCTCACTTCTCTTTTTTTTCGAATCAAATTTTTGCATAGTCCCATGCCTCTAACGCAATAATACTTTGGAAGAGTGAATCTTTTATATTTTTAAAACAAAAAGATCTTGATCTTTAGAGCATGATAATTCTCTCAACCAAAACTACAAGAATTAACAATGGCTTGAACAAAGCAAGCCCCACAGTTTTAATATTTATATCTTATAAGACTCTAGGTATTATGTCAAACAGGATGTCATTCATTTTTAGATTTTCAAAAGATAAAATCTCCAGAACTCTAGCAAAACTTGGAACAAGTTAAATAGTAGCTCAGACCTTCTCATATCATGTTTATCAATTACCTAGACTTGGATCAAACTTTCTTTTTATTTTATTTAAAACTTAGGATTACACAAAACTATTGTATAATACTCAAAAGAAAAACTTTGTTTGGTTTCATGGTTATGCATTATTTATTTATTTATTTATTTGTTTCCGAATACTAGTAAATAAAACCAAGAAAGAAAAGTAATACTTATCTAGATACACGTGGGGTGCCTCCCCCAAGCTGGATGTTGACATAGTCGTTCACTCTGGTGGCCTGCATGTTCGATCTCACTCTTCTTAAGCCTCAAAATCCTGCACAACCCAAATAGACAACAAAACTTGTGGAACATGTTAAGGGTTAGGTAATTGCCTAGAGCTTATGAGAGCTTAATGTGAGAATTCTATGAACTCAATCACATCAAGTTCCTCTACCAGGTTGTTTTGTGGCTCAAGATAGATTTTCAAGCGTTGACCATTTACCTTAAAAGTGTTACCTATGTCATCTTGGATGGTAATGGCTCCATGAGTTGAAGTGTCAATAACCTTGTATGGTCCATCCCACTTACTTCATAGCTTACCATGCCCAAAGAGCATAACTCTTGAATTGAATAGTAGAACCTTATCTCCAGGCTTAAACTCCTTGTGCTTGATTCTCTTATCATGCCATCGTTTTGTTCTTTCTTTATAGATCCTTGAATTGTGGTAGGCTTTCTCTCTCCATTCTTCTAGCTCAGATAGTTGCATCAGACGATTCTCGCTAGCAAGGTGGTGATCCATGTTCCATTTCTTGAGTGCCCAATGAGCCTTAAACTCTACTTCCACAGGCAAGTGACACGTTTTTCCATATACAAGTTGATAAGGTGACATGCCTATGGGTGTTTTGAATGCAGTTCCATATGCCCAAAGTGCATCAGGAAGTTTGTCCTTCCACCCCTTACCCATCTCATCTACGGTCTTTTGTAAAATATTTTTGATTTGTTTGTTAGATGTTTCGGCTTGACCGCTAGTCTGAGGATGGTATGGTGTTGCGACGTTGTGTCGAACTCCATGATTGGCTAGGTACTTCCGGAAGATTTTGTCGATGAAGTGGGAACCTCCATCGCTTATAACTATCCGGGGTATACCAAAGCGAGGAAAGATTACTTCATGGAACATTCTCTTGGAATGTTTTGAATCAGCTGATCGACAAGGTAGGGCTTCTACCCATTTGGACACATAGTCCACAGCTACTAAGATATACTCGCAATTCCCGGACATAGGGAATGGCCCCATGAAATCAATGCCCCATACATCAAAAAGTTCTACTTGAAGATTATTTGTGAGAGGCATTTCATTTTGTGAGTTGATATTCCCATGTTTTTGACATCGGTGGCATCTCCTAACAAAGTCCTTTGTATCTTCATACATCGTTGGCCAGAAAAAAACCACTTTGCCAAATTTTAGCATGTGTCCGGAATGCTCCATAGTGTCCTCCATATGGCGAGGCATGGCATCTTTCCATAATTTGAGTAGCCTCAGCCATAGGAACACACCTTCTCAAGAGCCCATCAGCGCAGACTCGGAAAAGATATGGCTCATCCCAAACGTGGAAACGACTATCGTGAAGCAACTTCCTTTTGTTTGCACCAGGTGGGACATAGCCTTTTACTATAAAGTTTACGATGTCTGCGTACCATGGATCTGCATGTGTTATCTTAAGCAGGGTGTCATCCCTTAGGTAGTCATTTATGGGAAGTTCATCATGTGTTTCCTTATATTGAAGCCTAGACAAGTGGTCGGCTATGGAATTCTCAACTCCTTTCCTATCTCGGATTTCTATGTCAAAGTCTTGGAGTAGAAGAATCCATCGAATTAGACGAGGCTTAGCATCTTTCTTAGTGAGGAGGTACTTAAGAGCAGCATGGTCTGAATAGATGATTATCTTTGCGCCCACTAAGTAAGATCTAAACTTGTCTATAGCAAAGACAACAGCCAAAAGCTCTTTTTCAGTTGTAGTGTAGTTGAGATGTGGTCCAGACAAGGTTTTGCTAGCGTAGGATATGGCATAATGCTTTTTATCCATGGTTTGTCCTAAAACGGCACCAACCGCAAAATCGCTAGCATCACACATGATCTCAAAAGGAAGATTCCAATTAGGTGGTTGGATAATCGGGGCTGAGATGAGTGCTTTCTTAAGAGTTTGAAAAGATTCATGACACTCATCACTAAAGATGAAAGGTGTGTCCTTAGCTAGGAGATTAGTTAGGGGTCTAGCAATTTGAGAGAAATTCTTGATAAAGCGTCTATAATACCCTGCATGTCCCAAAAAGCTACGGATTCCTTTCACATTCGTGGGAGGTGGAAGTTTTTCAATAACTTCAATCTTTGCTTTGTCCACCTCTATACCACGTTAGGACACTTTATGTCCTAGCACTATTCCTTCCTGAACCATAAATTGGCATTTCTCCCCGTTCAGGATTAAGTGCTTTTCTTCACATCGCTGCAAGACTCTATCTAAATTCTCCAAACAATGATCAAAGGTTTTGCCATAGACGGTAAAATCATCCATGAAAACCTCCATGATCTTCTCAATCATGTCCGAGAAAATAGACATCATGCACCGTTGGAAAGAAGCTGGAGCATTGCACAATCCGAACGACATTCGTCGGTATGCATAAGTTCCATACGGGCATGTAAAGGTAGTCTTTTCTTGGTCATCTGGATGGATTGGGATTTGGTGATATCCAGAATAACCATCAAGGAAACAAAAGAAAGAGTGGTTTGCAAGCTGTTCCAACATTTCATCAATGAAGGGTAACGGAAAGTGATCTTTCTTTGTAGCCTTGTTGAGTTTTCGATAGTCAATACACATACGCCACCCAGTGACAATTCGTTGAGGGATGAGTTCATTCTTCTCATTCCTAACGACCGTCATTCCTCCTTTCTTTGGCACTACTTGGACAGGGCTAACCCACTCACTATGTGGCACAGGATAAATAATGCCAGCATGAAAGAGTTTGAGGACCTCTTTCTTAACAACCTCTCGCATAGCATTGTTAAGTCTCCATTGTGGTTCCCTTGAAGGTGTAAAATTGGGATCAATAGGGATACGATGAGTGCAGAGAATAGGGCTAATGCCCGTGAGATCTTCAAGATGAGTTTGCAGTACCACCTAAACCTAGGCCTATTGAGCTTAAACCTTTACCAACCAGTCTTAGATATGTTTTTCTAGGTGATGATCCAGATTCTCCCGTCACTATAAGTGATAAACTCACTTAGGAGCAGACTCTTCGTCTAATGGTAGTCCTAGAAAAACATCACTCAGTCTTTGGCTACTCACTCCAAGACCTCAAGGGAATTAGTCCTTCTCTTTGCACCCATCACATTCCTACAAATCCTAATATTCCACCATCTAGAGAACCCCAACATAGACTCAACAATGTGATGAGAGAGGTTGTAAAGAAGGAAGTTTTAAAACTATTGCATGCAGGCATCATTTATGTTGTGCCGCTCAGTGAGTGGGTAAGCCCTATTCAAGTTGTACCTAAAAAGAGAGGTATGATTGTTGTCCAAAATGAGAGGAATGAGTTAATCCCTCAACGCACTGTCATAGGATGGCGGATGTGCATAGACTATAGAAAGCTTAATAAGGCAACTAAGAAAGATCACTTAACATTTCCTTTCATTGATGACAGGCTAGAGTGGTTAGCCAATCATTCATTCTTTTGTTTCTTAGATGGATATTCCGAGTATCACCAAATCCCTTTCCATCCTAATGATCAAAGCAAAACCACCTTTACATGTCTGTATGAAACCTATGCCTATCGTAGAATGTCTTTTAGGTTATGTAATGCACCTGCTTCTTTTCAAAGATGTATGATGTCTATTTTCTAATATGATTGAAAAGATTATGGAAGATTTCATGGATGATTTTTTTGTTTATGGAAAAACTTTTGATGACTGTCTAGGAAACTTAGATAAGGTTTTGTAAAGGTGTGAAGAAAAGCACTTAGTCGGAAAAATGTCATTTCATGGTTAGAGAAGGAATAGTGCTACGATACTTAGTGTCTGAAAGAGGCATTGAGGTACATAAAGCTAAAATACAAGTAATTGAACGTTTACCTCTGCCTGTTAATACAAAAGGAATTAGGAGTTTTCTTGGCCATGCTGGTTTTTATCATAGGTTTATAAAAGATTTTTCCTTTATAGCTAGACCTCTTACTCGCTTATTGGTTAAGGATGTTCCTTTTGAATTTTATGATGCCTCTTTACAAGCTTTTAAAATTCTTAAGAAAACACTCATCTCAGCACCAATCATTCAACCCCCTGATTGGTCTTTACCTTTTGAAATTATGTGTGATGCTAGTGGTTATACTGTGGGAGCAGTATTAGGACAAACTAAAGATAAAAAGCATCATGTCATAGCTTATGCTAGCAAAACTCTGACAGGACCTCAACTTAATTATGCTACTACTAAAAAAGAGCTCCTAGCTATTGTTTTTGCTATTGATAAGATTAGATCTTACTTAGTGGGAGCTAAAGTAATTATTTATTTTGATCATGTTGCTATAAAGTACTTGCTCACTAAGAAAGATGCTACACCCCATTTGATAAGATGGATTTTATTACTCCAAGAATTTGACTTAGAAATAAAAGATAAAAAGGGAGTAGAAAATTATGTTGTCGATCATTTGTCTAGAATGCAATTTGAGAATTCAGAGGAACTACCCATCAATGACTCTTTCTAGGACGACATGCTCTACAGAATCAACACATCTGACCTCTAGTATGCAGATATTGTTAATTTTATGGTTACATGTTATGTACCACCAGGAAGCAACAAAAGGAAGCTAATCTAGGAGAGCCATTCTCACATATGGGATGAACCATACCTCTTTCGAGTATGGTCTGATGGCTTACTCATAAGGTGTGTGCCAGCTAAAGAAGGAATCAAAATAATTGAAAGATGTCATTCATCACCATATGGTGGGCATTATGGGGCATTTTGAACGCACGCCATGATATGGCAGTGTGAATTCTTCTGGCCAACAATGTATGAAGACACAAGAGAATTTATTCGAAGATGTGGCCCGTGCCAAGAGCACGGTAATATCAATTCAAGGGATGACATGCACACTGTTGACGGTAGATAAGTACCCTTTAATCATTAACATAGCATGAGAAAGGATTAAAGTCAGAATATTATTTAGCTATAGGGGTTATCACTAACATAATTTCATAAGTTTTGGTGTTTATCTATTTCTGCAAGGGGTTATCAGAATAAGAACAAAAGGAGGTCCACATGTCATATTTACATAGAGAGTACACGTGAAACGTCAACTTTGGAATACTCCAGAAGGCTCTAGAAGATCCCACCAGAAAGGTGGGACCCACCTGCCACAGGGTAGGTGTGGGCGGGTTGTTAGGGGTGGCCGCTTGGGGGGAACAACCAATCAGGTTGAACCTCGCGGATCCTGCCTCCACTGACTTTGTGGATAAATGTTAAGCGCACGTTTAAGTCGGCTTGATCCAAGGGCTGTGGTGATTCCTAGGGGCTATAAATAAAGACCTTGACCCTCCTAGAGGAGTTCATTATTCTTTGAGAAGATCAAGAGAAGAAGAATTAGACAGAGAGGAGTCCCTCAAATGGATCTGTCTCTATAGGATTCTTAGCCACCATCTCAATTAGATCTCTATAGTTCTTTAGTATAGCTACATAGGAATAGATCTAGAAGGAGTCCGGATCAATCTTCAATTTGTGGTAAACTCTCATTCTCTTTGTTATATTTATATTAGTTCTTGCTACTATGAATACAACTTTGATCTATTTGATTATATCAGAATTGACTTTATTCTATTTGCTTATGTTCTTAATCGTATTATTCTTAGTTGACTTTGAATATATGCTTAGTGTAGTTATATTAGAATTATGTTTATGCATAGGATCATATAGCACTTACTCATTAGGCCGATGGATGTCACACCCATATTTTAAGAACAAAATAGGATGCATAAAAGACTCATATGTGCCCCAGAAAAAGTCAAACACATAAGTAGACAAATCTCAAATGTACCATTGCAATGTTTATTACATAGCGGAATATAATATATCACATAGTCTCATACAAAAATGATAGCATGAAGTAAACAACGCTCTCGATGGAAGCTCCACACAGGGACACTGTTGACTGGTTTACTCCAAACCTAGTACTCATAGCGATAATCCTCATTCCAGTCATCATCATTAGCATAACCTGGGGTGTTGGGAAATTGCATGAGTGAACACATATCGTACTCAACAAGTATAACCAGGGGTTCATGAGGCTCAAATAGCTGACACTGGTTTGACTGCATTTAGCTTTTAATAGTGGATAGCATGTTCATAATTGATAGCAAATGTCAAGGTAGCATAAATAATCCATTAATCACATGATCAAGTGTAAGCATAATTAATTCATAGCATAAACGATAATCAAATGAACATAATAACATAACAATCTCATCATCTTAATGTAGATGTCCCCAAGGCCGCTCCTGACCGTGAGCTCGGCTAGTATACCAGTTTTACACTCTGCAGAGGTTGTACATCTTTACCCATGAGTCATGATTTACCCTTTCGCCCGAGGCCCGTCGACCTCTTAACCCACTACCAAGGAAGGTCGGCAGGGATCACTATGAAGCCTTTCAAAAGTTCGTCTAACATGTTAGGGCCGCAAGGTTTCCTTCGCGAGCAGATATAGATACCCCCCTTCCGAATGGCACAATGACGCGCAGCCTATACACATAGGGACAGGGGCTCGCACTATACCCGAGTCGGTTCAGCCCCTCCGCCCTTTTGGGTAACCTCTAACAAGCTGGAAAAGGTCTTCATACTGAGCTAAAGCCAGAGCCATTATAGCCATCATGGTGGAACTGTTATCCCGTGTGATCACGTACAGACAAGATCTCATACAGTTATTTGTCATTCTTTTATGTTCATTGCATAGCTATTAATCATCTTACAAGACCATGGATTATATCAAGCACTAGCACATCTACACCAAATGCATATCAAGCAGGTAGCAAGGAATCTAGGTAACAATCATCTATGACTTTGCTAAGGTCGACAAGGTGATAGAATGCATATGATATATATGTGTAGTTATAAGTGAATTGGTAACAAGGATGATACCAAGTTATACTTGCCTTGATCAAAGCTCTCCTGAGCCTGCTGGTCTTCAAAAGCTTCGTTTTGATCACCAACGTACGGCTCACCATCTATTCCCAAACATCAATCAACAACACGCAATCCAATGTAGACAATCATACACAAAGCAAACAAGCTATAATTAGAACATTATACCAACAGTGAGAAATCAAAGATAAAAGTTAATGAAAATGTTCTACGCAGTGCTACGATCACACAAATGTAAAGTTCACAAAAATCAGAATTAAAACGTGGAAGATATGAATTTTCTAAGATTTTCTATAGGGAAATAATTAATTAAATAGTACCAGGAAATTAAAAAGTTTCAAAACAGAGAATAAATAATTCTAACATGTAGAGCTCGTAAATACGAATCTAACAAAATTTGAATGGACAAAAACGGAGTTAAAATAAGCATTTTATGACCAAAACAATTTGAATGGCAAACTTGTAACTATCAGAAAACGCCTTTCAGCACAGACGGCCGGAAATACGTTTTCAAAGTTGGAAAACACGTTTTACTTAGGGCACCATGGGACTGCGGGTTGAAAACTCGATTCTCCAGGGACTCTTTAGCAAAACTGCACATCTTCTGTCCTGGGCCGTAGATCTTCAAACGAACGGCTAGGGCGCGTCGGGGGGGGGGGTTTGACGGCGGCGGGCCGGCCAGAGCTAAGCTTCCGCGGCGGCGCCATGGAAGGGCTCGCCGGAGCTCTGGGTTCTCCCGCTCCCGAGCACTAAATCGCGAAAGAAAAACCCCGGTAGAACGAGGAGCTCACCGCGGACTCACCTAGCAACCTTTCGCAGACCGAAGAGCAACGGAGAGGGCTCGCTGCGCGGGGCGGCTAGCTAGGTCCTCGGCGAGATCTCGAGCGCGCTAACTTAGGCGGCTAGGGCTCGGTTTCGTGGCGGGGTGGGAAAACAGAGTGTGGGGCAACATCGGAGGCCTTTATAAGATTCCAAACCACGTCGAAGAAAGGTCTCCGTGGAAGCCGGGATTGCCTCCGTGGTTTTCCACCGAGTCCCGCTCGGTGACGGCGCGAGGAAGAAAGGAAAGGGGAGGAAGAGGCGCTGACTCGTGGGTCCCGCATGGCAGCGACAAGGAGGAAGGGGCCCGGCTGTCAGCGAAAAGGGAGAAGGAGGAGGCGCGCTGCTGCTCGGCTTGGGCCGCGGCTTGCTGGGCTGCGTGGGAGGGGGCAAGCAGGCCAGAGAGGGGGAGGGTTGGGCCGCGCCCGGCCGAGGGGGAAGGGGGAGAGGGGTTTGGCTGGGGGTTTTCTCTTTTTTTTAATCTCTTTTCTATAGCTTTTTGAGAAGAGTTTTTAAATCCTATTGTAGACAAAACAAAACACACAAGAGAATAAATAAATCTCAGCATGAATGCACAACCATGTTTCTAAATTTAGGGTGAATTTTAATTTCATCAAAAATTATTTATTTACTATATTAAATGCTCACAGAAGAAATACTCAATAAATCAGATTAATCAATATTAATCGAAATCAAAATTTTTGGGTGTTACAAACTCTACCCCTTAAAAGAATCTCGTCCTCGAGATTTGAACGGTGCTTACTCAAACAACTATGAGTATGATTTCCTCAGATCATCCTCTCTTTCCCAGGTTGCCTCTGCTTCCGAATGCCGATTCCACTGCACTTTGCACATTCTGATGACCCGACTTCTGGTGACTCTCTCAGCTGTCTCCAATATTCTGACCGGATACTGTTCATAAGTGAGATCACCTTTAACAGAAAGTTCTTCCAATGGTAGTTGCTCCTCAGGTACACGCAAACACTTCTTAAGTTGCGACACATGGAACACATCGTGCACACACCAGACAAACTTTCAGGCAATTCTAACTGATATGCTACTTCTCCATGCCTTCCCAATACTTTAAACGGACCAACATACCTTGGAGCTAGCTTTCCCTTCATATTAAACCTCTTCACACTCCTCATTGGTGATACTTTCAGGTAGACATAATCACCCACTTCAAAAGCTAGCTCTCTCCTACGCGTATCTGCATAGCTTTTCTGACGAGATTGAGCAACTCTCAAGTTATCTCGAATAGTCCGCACTTGTTGTTCTGCATGTCTAAGCACATCTGTCCCAAACACCTGAGTTTCTCCTGTCTGATTCCAAAACAAAGGTGTCCTGCACTTACGACCATACAGTGCCTCGAACGGTGCCATCTTAAGATTTTGTTGATAGCTATTGTTGTTGGAGAATTCTGCATATGGCAAACTCTTGTCCCAACTAGTACCATACTACAAAGCACAAGCTCTCAACATATCCTCCAGTATCTGATTGATCCTCTCAGTCTGTCCATCTGTCTGCGGATGATATGCAGTACTAAAATTTAACTTTGTTCCCAAGGAACCATGCACTGCTTTGCAAAAGTGAGATGTGAATTGAGTACCCCTATCTGACACAATCTTCTTAGGTACCCCATGCAAACAAAAAATTCTCTCCATATACAGCTCAGCTAGGCGTTCTCCAGTGTACTTAGTTTTAACAGGTATGAACTGAGCAACTTTAGTCAAACGATCTACTATCACCCATATTGAGTCATACCCTCTCTATGTACGTGGTAAACCCACTATAAAATCAATACCCACTTCTTCCCACTTCCATTCTGGAATCTTCATTGGTTGCAACAGTCCAGCTGGCCTCTGATGTTCAGCTTTCACTCGCTGACAAGTATCACATAAAGCAACATATTCAGCCACATCTCTCTTTAAGCCACACTACCAGTACTTCTATTTCAGATCTAGATACATCTTAGTGCTACCAGGACGAATGGAATATGCTGACTCATGAGCCTCTCTCAGAATCATATCACGAATAGCCTTCACTTCAGGAACACATATCCTTTTTCCAAACCACAGTACACCATTGTCATCTATTTTGAATCCTAGTGCTTTGGCTAGTACCCCATTCTGTGCTATCTCCTTTAGTTTCTCATCTTCCAACTGTCCTTTCAATATCTCTTCCTCTAGAGTAGGGGTGACCTCAATTTCCATAGAATTTACTACAATTCCCAAGTTCAACTATGCAAATTCAGCACACAACTCCTCAGATTCAGGTGTCGCCCGAAGCTCATTAGCATATTTCTTCCTGCTAAGTGCAGCAGCTACGACGTTCGCCTTTCCAAGATGATAATGCACTTCCAAATCATAATCCTTTATCAGTTCCAACCATCTTCGTTGCCTCAAGTTCAAGTCTGTCTGGGTGAAGATATACTTCAAACTCTTATGATCAGTGTATATGTCACTCTTATGCTCAATCAAATAGTGTCTCCAAATCTTCAATGCATGAACCACAACTGCTAACTCTAGATCATGAGTAGGATAATTCAGTTCATGTTTTCTCAACTGTCTAGATGCATAAGCAATAACTCTACCTTCTTGCATAAGAACAAAACCCAAACCCAGACGAGAAGCATCACAATAGATAGAGAAACTCTACCTCAGATCTGGCAATACCAACACAGGAGCAGTAGTCAATCTCTTCTTAAACTCCTCAAAACTAGCTTGACACTTATCAGACCATACAAACTTAGCATTCTTCTCCAACAGAGCAGTCATAGGCTTTGCAAGTTTTGAGAACCCTTCAATGAATCTACGGTAATAACCAGCTAAACTAAGAAAACTACGAATTTCACTTACATCTGTAGGTGGTTTCCAAATCAGCACATCTTTCACCTTACTAGGATCCACTGCAATACCACCATTAGAAACAACATGACCAAGAAAATAAACTTCCTCCAACCAATACTCACATTTACTACGCTTAGCATACAGCTTATGTTCTCTAAGTTTCTGTAAGACCAATCTCAGATGTTCAACATGTTCTTCCTTGGTCTTAGAGAATACCTGAATATCATCAATAAAGACCACCACAAACTTATCAAGATACTCCATAAATACTTTATTCATCATGTACATAAAGTAAGCTGGTGCATTGGTCAAACCAAAAGACATAACTGTATACTCATACAACCCATACCTTGTTGTGAAAGCTGTCTTTGGTATATCTGAATTTCGAATCTTCAATTGATGATAACCAGAACGCAAATCAATCTTAGAGGACACACAAGCACCTCTTAGCTGAGCAAATAAGTCATCAATCCTAGGCAGTGGGTATTTATTCTTGATAGTGACCTCATTAAGTGACCGATAATCAACACACATCCTCTGACTACCATCCTTCTTATCAACAAAGATAACTGGTGCACCCATGGTGATGAACTAGGACGAATGAACCATTTATCTTGTAATTCCTTAATTTGTTTCTTAAGTTCTTCTAGTTCATTAACCCCCATTCTATATGGTCTTTTAACTATGGGTGCAGTACCAGGTAGTAATTCAATAATAAATTCAATGTCTCGGTCAGGTGGCATACCTGGCGATTCATCTAGAAAGACATCCGGAAACTCATCCACTACCAGATTCTAAGGATCAACATCATCATTCAGTTGGTTCACTTTAGCTGTGAGTGGTGCTTGCACTGTTACATCTACACTGATTCGATCTCCCTTTGGTGTTGTCAGAGCCACTACTCTCTCTTTGCAATTAATATTTGTCTCATGTAGCTTCATCCAATCCAAACCCAAGATCACATCTATGCCTGAAGTTCTCATAACCATGGGACTGATAGGAAAATCTACCCCCCTTAAGGAGAGACTTGCTGAGGGGCAACATAAAGAAACTGGTATAGTCCCACCGGGTGAATTTACTAGCATAGGGGTTTTCATTGCAACTAGTGGAATGCTATGAACTCTAACAAATGCTTGTGATATGAA
Organism: Sorghum bicolor; assembly: GCF_000003195.3. Taxonomy (NCBI): domain Eukaryota; kingdom Viridiplantae; phylum Streptophyta; class Magnoliopsida; order Poales; family Poaceae; genus Sorghum; species Sorghum bicolor. The sequence continues at coordinate 38,020,014 of NC_012877.2, read as the reverse complement.
TGTATGCGAAGCTCTAGAATCAAATAAAACTGTAGCAGGGATAGAGTTGATGCTGAACGTACCTGGTCCCTCCTGAACTCTTTCCGCTGCAACATTGTTCACCTTTGCTAAATTAGGAGTGGATCTCCGGTCGTTGTACTGCGGATTAAACTTCTCCGGGCAATCATAGGACATATGTCCTTCCTTCCCACAACGAAAACACCTGGTAGGAGTGTTAGAAACACTTCTTTTTGTGGAGGTGGCATTTGAGTTCCCTGAGCGAGGTGTCTGCTGACCATGCTGCTGTTGATTATGGTTACGTTGTTGGAATGGAGGACGTTGGTTCCCACTCTGAGATTGATTCTGGAAACGCTGAGGTTGCTGGTTGTGGTTCCACTGACTAATTGGTCCTTGGAACCTCTGCTGATAGCTTTGCTGAGAACTAAAATGCTGACGGTTGTTACTACCACTACATTGTGCCAGCATCCTTCTCTTCTTATCCTGACCCTTACGCATATTATCAAGCACAATGGCACGATTCACAAGGGCCTGGAAGGTAGGATAGGTGTTTCCAGCCGACTGCAACCTGAGCTCGTAGTAAAGACCTTTCATGAATAGACGCTGCTTATCAGCATCTTCCCTGACATCGTTCGGAGCATAGCGAGCCAACTGTTCAAATGTGTCATGATATTCTGTCACAGTCATGGAGCCCATCCTGAGTGATCTGAATTCTTCTTGCTTGAGTTCCATCATTCCCTCATTTATATGTCGAGCTCTGAAGTCTCTACATAATTCTAGCCATGTGACGAGAGGAGCATTGTTGGGACGAGCAGCTTGATATGACTCCCACCATGTCTGAGCTGCCCCCTGAAGCTGTCCAGAAGCATACAACACCTTCTCCAAGTCATTGCACTGTGCTATGTTCAGTTGTCTCTCCATAGCACGTAACCAATCATCTGCCTCTATGGGATCAACTGAGTGTGTAAATACCGGAGGTCTTCCCTTCATAAACTCCCCACGCTTATCCCTCACATGAACAGGTGGTGGTGTTGGTGGAGGTTGCTGCTGTAGGTGCTGCATGAAAACGTGCATCATCTCATTTTGGGTTTGCATGAGTTCCTCCACGGTGATTGGGGCATTGATACCATTGCCATTGCCACGGCCTCTGCCTCTGCCTCTTCCCCTTGCTGTCATCTGCATTCCAAGGTATATAAACACATCTTAGTAATGTCCAACATGACAATTACAAGAGTTAACGGAATCTGAAATTTTTTGGGGAACATCCAACATCAGCAGATCAGAAAATCAGTCATATCTCGAGTTCCATAATTCAGAAGGATACATGAAGTACACCGTTGGAAAGATACAGAAATCTTCTACAACTTTCATTTAGATCATATTACCAGGTTCCAAAGTTAGGTTAATCAAAAACTGGGTACAACCGAAACGGTTCCAGAATTCCAGACTGCGCAGAAATCTCAACTTCAAACAGTCATAACTCACAGCTCATAATAGATAATATGGTCATTCTTGCGGTATTGGAAAGATATGAAAGTCTACTTGTTCCCAGAAAAATTTGATGAACATTACACAAACAGAATTTGACTTATATCAGAATCATTGCAGACTGCTCCAGAAAAACTGCAAAAGACACAAACAGGATATGACCCCAAACCACTATTTATTCATGTTCTTACTTAAGGTTCTTAACTAGGGAACTTGTGGATATGCCCACAAGGTTCCAGCACTCATTACAAAAATCCAAATCAAGCATAAGCATAATAACAAACCAAACCAAGCATCAAAAGTTCACACTTCAAGCATTGACTCCACTTGCGGTACTAACGTTCTCTTCCTATTAAGGGCAAAGATCCTAAAACTCCTATTCCAATGAACGTGAGAAAGTGGTAAGACAAGGTTCTAAAAGCATATCAAGCAAGGAGTGGGGATGAGAACAAGTCTTCAAAATAAGCATCAAGGTGAAGATGAATAGCAATGAAAAGGATATAGTATAGGAAAAAATATCAAGGTTTACAGAGCAAGGATTTTATAGCAATTTCAAAACCTTAAGACGGCCAATTTCTAACTAGGCTTGCGTCCGACAGTCAACAAAGCTCTGATACTAATTTGTCACACCCATATATTAAGAACAAAATAGGATGCATAAAAGACTCATATGTGCCCCAGAAATAGTTGCACACATAAGTAGACAAATCTCAAATGTACCATTGCAGTGTTTATTACAAAGCGGAATATAATATATCATATAGTCTCATATAAAAATGATAGCATAAAGTAAACAACGCTCTCGACGGAAGCTCCACACAGGGACACTATTGACTGGTTGACTCCAAACCTAGTACTCATAGCGATAATCCTCATTCCAGTCATCATCATTAGCATAACTTGGGGTGTTGGGAAATTGCAAGAGTGAGCACATATCGTACTCAACAAGTATAACCAGGGGTTCATGAGGCTCAAAGAGCTGACACTGGTTTGACTGCATTTAGCTTTTAATAGTGGATAGTATGTTCATAATTGACAGCAAATATCAAGGTAGCATAAATAATCCATTAATCATATGATCAAGTGTAAGCATAATTAATTCATAGCATAAACAATAATCAAATGAACATAATAACATAACAAGCTCATCATCTTAATGTAGATGTCCCCAAGGCCGCTCCTGGCCGTGAGCTCGGCTAGTATACCAGTTTTACACTCTGCAGAGGTTGTACATCTTTACCCATGAGTCATGATTTACCCTTTCGCCCGAGGCCCGTCGACCTCTTAGCCCACTACCAAGGAAGGTCGGCAGGGATAACTATGAAGCCTTTCAAAAGTTCGTCTAACATGTTAGGGCCGCAAGGTTTCCTTCGCGAGCAGATATAGATACCCCCCTTCCGAATGGCACAATGACGCGCAGCCTATACACATAGGGACAGGGGCTCGCACTATACCCGTGTCGGTTCAGCCCCTCCGCCCTTTCGGGTAACCTCTAACAAGCTAGAAAAGGACTTCATACTAAGCTAAAGCCAGAGCCATTATAGCCCTCATGGTTGCACTGTTATCCCGGGTGGTCACGTACAGACAAGATGTCATACAGTTATTAGTCATTCTTTTATGTTCATTGCATAGCTATTAATTATCTTACAAGATCATGGATTATATCAAGCACTAGCACATCTACACCAAATGCATATCAAGTAGGTAGCAAGGAATCCAGGTAACAATCATCTATGATTTTGCTAAGGTCGACAAGGTGATAGAATGCATATGATATATATGTGTAGTTATAAGTGAATAGGTAACAAGGATGATCCCAAGTTATACTTGCCTTGATCAAAGCTCTCCTGAGCCTGCTGGTCTTCAAAAGCTTGGTTTTGATCACCAACGTACGGCTCACCGTCTATTCCCAAACATCAATCAACAACACGCAATCCAATGTAGACAATCATACACAAAGCAAACAAGCTATAATTAGAACATTACACCAACAGTGAGAAATCAAAGATAAAATTTTATGAAAATGTTCTACGCAGCGCTACGATCACACAAATGTAAAGTTCACGAAAATCGGAATTAAAACGTGGAAGATATGAATTTTCTAAGATTTCCTATAGGGAAATAATTAATTAAATAGTACCAGGAAATTAAAAAGTTTCAAAACAGAGAATAAATAATTCTAACATGTAGAGCTCGTAAATACGAATCTAACAAAATTTGAATGGACAAAAACGGAGTTAAAATAAGCATTTTACGACCAAAACAATTTGAATGGCAAACTTGTAATTATCAGAAAATGCCTTTCAGCACAGCCGGCCGGAAATACGTTTTCAAAGTTGGAAAACATGTTTTACTCAGGGCGCCATGGGACTGCGGGTTGAAAACTCGATTCTCCAGGGACTCTTTAGCAAAACTGCACATCTTTTATCCTGGGCCGTAGATCTTTAAACGAACGGATAGGGCGCTCCGGGGGGGGGGGGGGGTTGACGGCGGCGAGCCAGCCGGAGCTTAGCTTCCACGGCGGTGCCATGGAAGGGCTCGCCGGAGCTCTGGGTTCTCCCGCTCCTGAGCACTAAATCGCGAAAGAAAACCCCCGGTAGAACGAGGAGCTCACCGCGGACTCACCTAGCAACCTTTCGCAGACCGAAGAGCAACGGAGAGGGCTCGCTGCGCGCGGCGGCTAGCTAGGTCCTCGGCGAGATCTCGAGCGCGCTAACTTAGGCGGCTAGG